>NW_020837997.1:14404740-14411238 GCF_003676395.1 Aethalodelphis obliquidens | reverse complement strand
GGGTGGGTGGGTGGGTGGATGGGTGGATGGATGGGTGGATGGGTGGAAGGATGGGTGGGTGGGTGGGTGGATGGATGGATGGGTGGGTGGGTGGATGGGTGGGTGGATGAATGGGTGGGTGGGTGGATGGATGGGTGGGTGGGTAGGTGAGTGGATACATGGATGGATGGGTGGATGGATGAATGGGTGGGTGGGTGGATGGATGGGTGGGTGGGTGGATGGATGGGTGGATGGATGGGTGGGTGGATGGATGGAGGGATGGGTGGGTGGGTGGAGGGATGGGTGGGTGGGTGGATGGATGGGTGGATGGATGGATGGGTGGATTGGTGGCTCTGTCTCCAGATCTCTGAAGTAAGAGACATGGCATCAGAGTCCCCTTCTGGCTCTGCCTTTTGATGGCTTCCCCCCTAGTTACAGGCAGACCAGAGTGGCTTTCACTGCCCACACCCTTACCAGGTCCCCCCACAGCCTGGGACAGAGCCTGCTGACAGCAGAGAAAGCACAGCCCCTCCCCAGAGCCAGACCCTGGGTAGGGGTGTGGCCCAGCTTGGCAGGGATGTAGTGAGGCTTGGGGTGCCTCCTTGGGAGGGATGCCTCCATGTTTGTGGGAGGAGTTGAAGGAGGGTCCTGGGGAGAGATGGGGGTCTCCCTGGGAAGTAGAAATCATGTGAGGGAAGGTCAGGAGAAGAGAGTCGGGTGCCAGAGCAGGGAGCTGGGCACGCGGGAGAAGTAGGGGCTTTGAGGTCGATAAAGGAGCCTGAGAGAGAACTGGGGTCTTCTCAGGAAAATGAGGACGAGAGACGTTGGGAGACCGAGAAGTCAGGCCATCTTTCAGGACAAGTTAGGAGCTATTTGGAGAAGAAAACAAAGAGCTTTTTGCCAGATATCTGGGGGTATCTCGAAGGACAGAAGAAGTTTCTGGCATTTGGGAGATAGAGTGTTTCCAAAGAGAAGCTGGGGGTATGTTTAACAGAGGAGCTGGAGTGTGCTTTGTCTCAGGATAAGATTGAGGTTCTGGGAAATGTCAGGGGGATTCGCCACCCCCCCGCAAACAGGGGCACAGCCAGGGCCTGGCTCCCTCTTCCTCCGGCCCCGGGGAGGCCAAATCCGATGCTGCCTTGGCTTCCCCCCAGTTCAGGAGACTGAACCCAGACCCCCACCCCGAGAAGGCCTTGTAAGGCGCAGGACGGCTCACGCGCCCTGTGGTCATTCCCAGGTTTAATTACAAACAGAGTCCAAGTGTCCAGTGCAGGTTGACAGCTGGGAGGGCGGGGGCCTCACAACCACCCCCACCCGGGTCAGTTGTCTTGGGGTTGCCTGGATACCCCCCATCATCCCAAGGCTGCCCCCCACTTCCACATCAGCATTTGCCCTGGCCTGAGGGCCCAAAGCACCTCGATTCTCCCCACAAAAGACAACTGTGCACTAATTTTTCAGGTGGAAAATCTGAGCCCGGCCAGGACAGGAACCCGTCTCCATGCCAGGGAACTGGGGACCTGCTGGTTCCAGGGAGGTGAGCTGACGTCCAGCCGGGAAAGGAAACGGTGCCTCCTTGCCCCATCAGGAACCTGGGCCAGGGCTCCGAGATAGAGGGCTGCTTTCTGATATACTTTCTTTAAAGGCGAGAAAAGGCTCTGTCTTTGGTATGTGTGCCCTCACTCCAGGTGAAGGCTGGCGGCAGGCAGAGGGCTCGGTGGGAGAAAGGGGTCGTGGGCTCCGTCTCCAGGCGGGCTTGACCCAGCCCAGCCCAGGGCCAGCTGGAGAAGGAAGATTCCAGAGACCCACGCGGAGGAAGGAGAGACAGCGGCGATTCCGGCCCGACCAGGGTCCAGAGAAAGGCTGAGGGCCCCTAAGGCCACCACAGGGCCATCCGGGGGGAGCGGGGACAAGGAGCCACAGGCTGAGAGCCACAACCTGGGGGAGAAAGAAGGAGAGGTCAAGGCTCAGCAGAGACAGCAACCGGAGACCCGGCTTCAGGTGTCAGAGACCTCAGTTACAAGGCAGCAAAGTGAGCCAGCGTCAAGCCTCAGGCTGAGGGCCAGGGTTCGAGTCCCAGCTCCTCCGTGGTCTTGCTGTGTGACCTAGGGTAGTCCCTTAACCTCTCTGTGCTGCTGAGAACGCTATTAACAGTGCCTTTGTCAGCGGTGCCTGGGAGTCAGTGAAGATGTGGAGAAGGGATGAGCTCAGGGCCCGGACGCAACAGCTGCTGCGTTAGCACCTGTGATTACCGCCATCGGTGTTGCTTCTCGGGTCACAAACAACTCAGGGAGTAGAAGGGAAGCAGGTCAGACCCCGGCACGTGCACACACACAGCCCCACGGTGCCGCAGATCGTTTCAGGTGTTCCACAGGCCACCCCCATCCCTGGAGCCCTGCCCCAGATTGGGAATCCTGTCTCTGCCTGCGGTGGTGGCCGAGGCCTGGCTGGGGGCAGGGAGCAGGCCAGTGCTGAGTGGGGAAGGAGGCAGAAAGAGACTGTTGTCATGGGGACCGGAGAGCAGCCCAACCTGGCCCACAAGCGCCTCTCAGCCTTTGGGGAAATTCCACCAACCCCTTCCCTCTGCGAGCTGAGCCCCCGGCTCCCAGCTTCCCTGTATCCCCGGGTCCTGCCTCTGTCTGCTCCCCAAAGACTGTGGCTGCCACCCAGACCCCTCTGCGCCCCAGCTCGGCCGCATCCTCCCCTGCCTAGCCAGGCCCCCACCTCACATTAGCCCCCCCCCTCAACCAGAGAGGCCCTGGAATCACCAAGACCTGCCTGTCCCTCACCCACTCAAGACTTCCCGAGGTTCCAGAAGTGACAGGCGCAGGTGGACCTTCTCACCCACCCACCTCGCCTCACACTCCAGCCCCGCCAGACCCACCTCCTCTGGGGGCTTTTTACCCCCAGTTAAACACAGAGTTACCCTAAACAACTCCGAGCGTGACTGCTGATGGGGACAGGTTTCCTTTGGGGGTGACGGAATGTTCTGGAATTAGATGGGGGAAGGTGGCACAGCTCAGAAAGCCACTGAGTTGTGGGTGAATTATGTGGCGTGTGCACCTTAGTGTTTAAGATGAGAAAAATCTGGCAAATGGGGGCTGGGAGCCCACGGGGCCGGACGCACCTGGCTCAGGGTTCCCGCCTGACGACACCACGCAGGTGCAGCTCGCTCTCGGCGGCCACGATGGGCTGCCCGTTCTGCAGGTGGTAGTCGATCAGGTGGCTGATGCTCTCGAAGAGCACGTCCTTCGTCCGCACCTGTGGGGCCAGAGGCCTCAGCATCACCACCACCAGGAGCTTGTCGGAGAGGCAGACTCTCGGGCCAGCCCCAGACCTGCTGACGGGGAGCTGCGTCTTCACGAGCCCTCCGATAGCTCGCGCTCAAGGCTGAGAACCGCTGGGTCAGAGACTTCAACCACAGAATCAGCCTCAGAATTCCAGAACTACGTGTGGACACAGGCTCCAAAAGCACCGGCACTCTGGGGCTACGCTTCCTGTAGTGGGTTGAATGGTGCCCCCACCCCAAGTATATGTCTACATCTTACCCCTGAAACCTGTGAATGGGCTGTTGTTTGGAAAAGCCCTCTTTGCAGATGTGATTAACAGGAGTTCACCTTGATGGATAAGGAAGATGTGGTCCACAGGCACAACGGAATGCTACTCGGCCATAAAATAGAACGAAATAACGCCATTTGCGGCAACGTGAACGGACCTAGAGATTATCACACTAAGTGGAGTAACTCAGAAAGAGAAAGACAAATATCATATGATGGCACTTCTGTGTGGAATCTAAAATATGATGCAAATGAACTTATTTACAAAACAAAAACAGACTCATAGACATAGAGAACAGGTTTGTGGTTGCCAAGGGGGAGCGGGGCGGGGCAAGGATGGATTGGGAGTTTGGGATTAGCAGATGCAAGCTATTATACGTAGAATGGATAACAAGACCCTACTGTAGAGCACAGGGAACTATAGTCAATATTCTGGGAAAACCATAATGGAAAAGAATGTAGGAAAGAATGTATATACGTATGTATAACTGAGTCACTTTGCTGTATAGCAGAAATTAATACAGCATCGTAAATCAACTATACCTCAATTAAAAAATTAATTTTAAAAAAGAGTAAAAAAGGATGAGTTCATCTTGGATTACTCAGGTGGCCACAAATCCAGTGACCGGCGTCCTTATAAGAAGAGAAAAAGCTTGGACACAGAGACACAGGGAGGGGCCACGAGAAGACAGAGGCGGTGACTGGGGTGATGTGTCCACAAACCAGAGAACAAGAATTTCCGGCAACCATGAGATGCTGAGGGGGAGGCCTGAACCCAATCCTCCCTCAGAGCCTCAGAAGGAACCAGCCCGGCCAACGCCTTGGTGTCAGACGTCTGGCCTCCAGAGCTGGGAGAGAATACATCTCTGTGGTTTCAAGCTGCCCGGTTGGTGATCATTTGGGAGGGCAGTACTAGGAAATGAATACCCGCCAGGAATCTTGTAGACATGGATCTGAAAATCAGAACCACCAAATCTAAAAGCCACCTGCATCTTAGAATGAGAAAGTCTTAGCATCCTACGTATAGACCCGGACGCAACACACACCCGCTGGCCGCCAGCTGCCAGACATTCATGGGCGATGCCAGACTCGCTGGGCACAAATCACCAGGGGAGCGGGCTGGCAATGCACATGCCTGGGCCCACGGCAAACCACCTATTTCCCAGGCACTGGGGACAGGACCTGGGAACCTGCATGTTAACCAAGTATGTAAGGAGGTTCTGAAGCTTCTATAGCGTCTCTCATCCTGGAGATCTGTTTACCCGAGAGGGAATTAGGCCTGGGGGAGGGCTGACAGCACGCCAGGCTGAGGTCACAGCTGTGAACACTGCGATCAGACACGAGTGAGGAGGTGGCTCAGGGAACTGACAGAACAGGGGCCTGGAGCCGTGGCCCCACCTGGGCCAGGCCACACAGTCGCCACACCCGTGTGCCCCGTATAGGGCACGGAGCACACGCAGCCCCCCAGGGCGGCGCCGAGGATTCAGCTGGAGGTGGTAAAGCACTTGCTAAACTCCGAGAAGGCCCTTAACACCCCACGCTCCTCACCAGGGAAACACAGCACAGAGCCCAAGGCCCTCGGACAACGGAAAACCCTTCAAAGCCCTAGCACGCCTTGTAGATCGGAAAATGCCTTGTAAACCCGAAGATGCCTTAGGAGCTATAGAATATGCCAGACCTCACTGACTCAAGGCAGCTGCAAGATGCCTCACAATTTATGTACCACAAGGAGAGGAGAAAACCTCCAAGTTCAGTCATGATAAAAGTGATGCAGTTGGGCTTCCCTGGTGGCGCAGTGGTTGAGAGTCCACCTGCCGATGCGGGGGACACGGGTTCGTGCCCCGGTCCGGGAAGATCCCACATGCCGCGGAGCGGCTGGGCCCCTGAGCCGTGGCCGCTGAGCCTGCGCGTCCGGAGCCTGTGCTCCGCAACGGGAGAGGCCACAACAGTGAGAGGCCTGCGTACCGCAAAAAAAAAAAAGTGATGCAGTGGATGGTTTAAAAAAAATCAAGACTTCAGAGATGTCAAAATGAGAGGAAAGTGTGTACCAGAGGGTTGAAGCAATTCCGTAACTTGCAGGCCCTGAAACTCCTTGTAAATGGAGACGTGCTTTGTGAACCCTCAGATACGTTAGAAATGGAAACGACCAAATTTATCGCTCAAAGACGTCACTGTTTGCAAGATGCGTTAGCAATGATAGAATGTGGGGGAAAAAAGTGCATCTCGCGAATGATGGAATATGGTACTTTGTAAGTCCTAAAAGGCCTTGAGATTGGAAAAGGTTTTGTAACTCCTCTAAATGCTTTATAGACTGGAAAGTCCTTCATAAAACCTAAAAGTCTTCTAAAACTGCAAAATACTTTGTAATTCTAAAATACCTGGTAAAGGGAAACAGAGCAAAGGGCTCTGTAATCTGAAACGTACTTCATTAAACCTAAAGGGCGCTTAAAAGGCGGGCGCCCTGGGCCTTGGGCTGAGGGGAGAGGCCAGGTGCCTTCCCTGCCCAGCCCGGCTCCACACCTGCCCCAGGCCCTCCACCCCAACCCCACCCCAGGCAGCCTCCGGCCCCCTCCCCACCCCTGCCCCGCCCCCACGCCCACCTTACCACGCCTTCGGGGTCCACGAGCAGCAGGTGCTTGGGCTGCCCTGCGTGCATGCCGGTGAGGACATACTGCCCCGGGTTGGTGACGCTGTCCCGCACAAGGAAGTCCCCGTCCACTCGAAGCAGTTTCTCCGCCGCCCGACGGCTCATCTGGCCGTGGTACCAGGGCTCCTGCCGCAGCTGCTCTTCCGTGGGGGCGATGGGGGCCCGGCGGGTCGGCGGGCTGGGCCACTGGTCCTCCACGGGAAGGGGGGCTGCCGCCGGACCCGCGGCCACGGAGCACTCGTGCAGCCTCAGGGCATCCTCGAAGGGTCCTGTGGGCGAAGACCGTGCGGGAGGCGGGGGGGGGGGGGGGGGGGGGGC
>NW_020837997.1:14305500-14404640 GCF_003676395.1 Aethalodelphis obliquidens | reverse complement strand
GGGGGGGGGGGGGGGGGGGGGGGGGGGGGGGGGGGGGGGCCTGGGCTGGGGGGACCTGCTCCTTCACCTTTCATTGGTTCTATTAGTAACGCAATATATTCTCTTGGATTTTCTAAGCATGTGCAAAGAACGAGCATGTCTTTCTTTCCAAGGTGCACACCTACTTCTTTTTCTTGTCCTGTTACACTGGCTTCCTTCCCAGTGTTTATGCCTCTTGTTTCAGCAGCTCGTCTGACCGCACTGGCCAGGGCCTCCACTACATGCTCCACCTCGGTGGTAGGCAGCAGGCATCCCTTTCTTTTCCAAACTCTTAATGGAAAAGCTCCGGATGGTCTTCCTAAGTTTCCTAAGGCTCCCAGCAGGCACCATTGTGACGCTGTGCAAGCCTGTCACCCTCTCTGAGATGTGGCCGCATAGCTCAAACACCCTGGAGTGCAGTCGCAGCCCTGACCCCTGCCCTGGCGTGTCTGTGCTCTGCCTCCACCCTCCTTCCACTTCTGGTCCCTCCGGATCACTCCTCCCTGACTCCTCCAGTGACCTAGGGGAAGCTGACCCAGCCTCCCGCTCCCAGGACATGTGACCAGTCCTGGCCAATCAGCATATTCATCTCGCACCCCTGGCCTAGTGATTGGCTGGGGGATGAGCACATGACCCAAGGAGGGCAAATCAGAGGCAACCCCAGGATTCTAATGGGCGCCTGGCAACAAGCATCACTTTCTCCACTGGGGTTGCTGGACCATCTGGCTGGTCACCCAAGGGGACAGCCTGCCTCAGAAGGAGTTCACACCCGGAGCACCTCCTTTCCCATCTGAAATTGCTGTGGGGGCCAGCAGGGCCACAGCAGGTGCAGGTGTCATGTCACTACTGTAATGACAAGAAATCGAGTTGTCGGTGGAGGGAAGGAGGCTTTGCAAACTGTGAAGGAAGACATATCCAGGGCTTCTCTGGTGGCGCGGTGATTAAGAATCCGCCTGCCAATGCAGGGAACACGGGTTTGAGCCCTGGTCCGGGAAGATCCCACATGCCACGGAGCAACTAAGCCCGTGCGCCACAACTACTGAGCCTGCGCTCTAGAGCCCGCGTGCCACAACTACTGAAGCCCGCGCGCCTAGAGCCCGTGCTGCGCAACAAGAGAAGCCACCGCAGTGAGAAGCCTGCGCACCCAACGAAGAGTAGCCCCCGCTCACCGCAACTAGAGAGAGCCCGCACACAGCAATGAAGACCCAACACAGCCAAAAATAAATACACAAACAAACAAATGAATAAATAATATTGATGTTGTGGGAAAGGAGTGTATTTTGGACCCAAACCTCCTCCATCAGGCTGAGCCCTCCCTCAGGCTGGGGCATCCCAGAGGGAAGAAGGACTGGCCTCCACCATCAGCTAGTCACTTTATCAAGGTGTGGATTAGGCCTACCTCCTCAGACTGGGGGCTCCCCATTAGGCTGGGATTTCCATTTAAGGGGCTTGGGCCTCCTCCCTCAGACCATGGAGTCACATGAAGAGGGAGCTTAAACTCCCTCATCAGACTGGGGAGACCCAGAGATGGGGAGCTAGGCCTCCTGCAGACTGAGGCGTCCCACAGAGAAGAGACGCCTGAACGCCCCCCATCACACTCTTCCCCCATAGAGAGGGAGCTGGGTTACCCTCAAGAGACTGGAGGGTCCCACCGAGGAGGAAGTACCATAGGATGCACACTTCCCCACCCCAACCCTATAACCTGGGGAGAAGTCCCAAGGGGAGGACGCAGGGCATCTCCCATCAGGCCACGGGCTGCTCAGGCCCGGCCTCCTCCAGCAGGCTGGCTCGCCCCCACTTACTCATGTCGAACAGGTCCTTCTTGGGGCTGTCCTCAGGCTGCAGGGTCTCCGGGCCGTCCAGACCTTGCGTGTTGACATACAAGTGGTCCTCGTAGTCTCGCGGGCCCCGCGGGTCTGCCTGCACGTAGCCATCCCCGGGCGGGGCTGGGGTTGGGGAGCCGGAGTAGGGTGCGGTCAGCCGGGGGACCCCAAGGACAAGGGCCCTGGAGGGCAGCCCCACCCACACCTGTCTCCCTCCAGGAGGGAAGCCCCGCCCTTTTGCACAGCAGGGTTAGGAGTGAAAAACCGCATAAAAGCCCAGCCCGGCGCGGGGGCTGTGCAGACGCGGAGGTCACGGGGAGCCGCGCCCCCAGCCCCCCCCCACACACCTACGCCCGTCTGCCAGGCAGGAAAGCGGCCAGGGGACCAGAGCTTCCCAGTTTCAAGGGAAGGCAGGAACCCCAATGTTTATGTTAAATCTCCACGTTTAAAACATAATAACAGGGCTTCCCTGGTGGCGCAGTGGTTGAGAGTCCGCCTGCCGATGCAGGGGACACGGGCTCGTGCCCCGGTCCGGGAAGATCCCACGTGCCGCGGAGCGGCTGGGCCCGTGAGCCATGGCCGCTGAGCCTGCGCGTCCGGAGCCTGTGCTCCGCAACGGGAGAGGCCGCAACAGTGAGAGGCCCGCGTACCGCAAAAAATAATAATAATAACAATAAAATTCTGCTCTCCCTGTAATTATGTTATCAACATGATACATGGTCAGGTCATTTGTTTGCTTCCGTTCTATTTTAGGCTTTCCTTTCTTTTCTTTCCTCAGTTTTGTTTTTGAATGTATAAAGCATTCACATGGTTCAAAAGCCACAACACCATGAAAAGGTATCCTCGGTGGAGTTTCTCTCTGGGTCCCTCAGCACCTCGGTCCAGATCTGCTGGATCCTCACCACTTTGCCTCTGCCCTGTTCCCAAGGCCTCACCACCGTGTATTATCAGACTGTTGGATTTTCGCTGACGCGGTAGGTGAGAATGGCATCCTGGGGGAACTTAATTTCCATTTCTCTTATTCTGAGCAAGGTTCAGCATCTTTTCCTACGTTCAAAGGACACGTGTGTATTTTTTTTTTTCCCCAGAAGTGTCAATCCATTTCTAAATGTCTCCATTTTTAATCGTTGGCAGGGAAATAATGGCCTCTGAATACACTGTGGCCAAATGCAGCCCAAGGGCCCGCAGCCACGATCTCTGCTCTATGCCAATTATATCCTTAACCCTCGCAGACACCTGGGCTCATACATCGGCTCCACCCTCTGTGGGCATGAGCAAGTAAGGTCACCTCTCAGTGCCTCAGTCTCCTCCTCTGCAAAATGGAGAGAATGGGAGTAGCTTCCTCACAAGTAGGGGTGAAGATGAAACCGCCCGGGGTGGTTGATGGGGGCCGAGGGGCCTCAGCCCAGGCTTCCCAGTCTTCACAGAGGAGGCACAGATTCTCCCGGCCTCTTATAATCAAGGTGAAGTGAGAAGGAAGAAACCTGGGCTGCAGGAGTCCAAAGAGAGAAAATTTCTGGGCATTGGAGCTGGGGCATTGACATATTGGTAGGAGTTCTTGGCCAGAGACTTGGGAAAGGCATGATAAGAAGTGATAACATCATGTGCAAAGGCTCAGGGGTAGGAAATGCTAGTGAGCCCTGGGAGTCAGGCCTGAGCAGCCCATGTCCCAGAGAAATAGCTGAGCAGGGCCAGATGACCTGCTGGGCACCCAATGCCACGCGTGTTCTTTAACCACAAGCTCCGGGAGCCGGTAGGGTTCTGATGCTCGGCAGTGAAATGCCCAGATTGTTTGGGAAGATCTAAAAAAAAAAGCCCAACACATGTCAGCATGGCTGTGAGGGAACAGGCAGCCGCAGCAGGGCTGGTGGGAAAACACACTTCCCGGCCACATCGGGGAGCCACTCGGCAGCCTCCCTACCGTGGCTGACGTGTGCACTCCATCCACAGCTCAGCATCCGTGGGAGGGACACACGGGGGGGCCCAAGGGGTCTGCCACCCATCAAGAGGGGGCCACGTCAATAAGCAACTCCAAGGACAGGGGACTAGCACGCAGCCGTTCAGAAGAGCACACGGACACAGCCAGAGCCCCAGAGAGACCGAAGGTGTCCGCGGCCTGCCTCGGGGTCCTGACTTCTTTGGGGGCCTGTTGGTAATAAAGGCTGAAAGGAGACACAAAAGTGCCAGGGGGGTGAGGTCACGACCTCGGAGCTGGGGCAAAGGGGATTTTAGCCTTCTCTGTCACTGTAAACATTGTATAACGTTAACATTTAAATGGCTGAAAACTCTACCATTTTGTTAAAAGCTCATGATACCTGGTGGGAATGTAAATCGAAAGGGCAGCTGTGTGACCTGTATCACATGGAACAGCGGCCACTGTCCCGGGTACGGATTCTACGGAGGCCCTTGAACAGAGCTGAGTGGTGGACGCTGTTGTGGCGAATACCTGCGAAAAGTGCCCAAATGTCTGAGCGAGGACGGCCCTTCGCGTGGCAGGGAGTATGCCGTGGTGAAAAAGAAGGGGGGCGACTGCCGTGCCCCGACGTGGGGAGGATTCCAAGCTGGGTTGTTATGAGGGGAAAGCAAGGTGGAGGGGTAGATAGCACGCCGCCGTCTAAAAACCGGGGAAAGCCACGTACGTCTGAGTTGGCATGAACGTGCATACAAAATTCTGGAAAAAACATGGAAACTACTAACAGCGGTTACCTGATTAGGGAGGTGGATAAAACAAATGGGGCAGGGAGACTGACTTTTCACCGGATGCCTTTTTATACTCCGGTGCTTTGAACCACGAGATGCAGTACCTATGCCCCAAATACAAGGAAATTGGTCTGCACAGAAAAAAAAAAAAAAAGCAGACGCTGTCAAATCTCTAAGAGCATGGGGAGGGAATACAATCTCGCCGGTGAAAGTGGAGTGACCCAAAGAGTGGAAGCAGTGTGAGGGGCGGTGGGGACCCAGGGGGAGGGCTGGGCCCCCCCCCACAGCCCAGAGAGCAGCCGACCGTACCTGAGGGGCCCACGTCCCACTGCGGGCCTCGGGCGTCTCTTCGAGCAGGAGATGCTCCCTGAAAAAGAGAGCAAGGGGTCCTCCGGCAGTGTGCAAGCCCAGATCCCAATCTCCCACGGCAACCCTCCTGATTGGCCTGTAGCACCCCCTCTTCCCAGCACAGCACCCCGGTCTCCCACACCAACCCTCCTATAAGCCAGATTTGAAGCTCGGTTCTGAACCCATCCCCCGCTCCCTGGCCTCCGTCTGCCTGTGCGCCCACCACACACCTCTGCTGCAGCCTCATGGGCCGTCCCCACTTGGAACGCCTGCCCCGGCACATGCTGCCTCTTGCACCTTGATGCCCTTCCCTACACTGCTCTCCTGGGCGACGCCTATTGACCCGTCAGGGCCCAGCCCAAACCCTGCCCTCAGGGACATCCTCCTGACCAGGGCTGGTCAGTCTCCCTGGGGTACGTTCTCGTTATCCTCCTTGGAAGCCCTGATTCAATCACTGCTGTACCCATTTCCTCAATGTCTGCGATGGGAATCCCGTCTGAAGTGTCAAGAATAGGGCCGAGCAGATCTGGGCAGCTTGGGGAGGGAGGAAGGAGGTGGGGGCGGCACAAGAGACCCTCCTCTAGGATCCCGGAGGACAGGAGCAGAAGGAGGGTCTGGGGGTCAGGCCCCCCTGGGACACCCTCCCCACGAGGTCCCAGAGGCTGACCTGGCCAAGGGCCCCGAGGGCACAGGGCTGCTGCGCAGGGGTGAGCCTGGAGTCCACCAGCCCGCCCAGGGGCGGTTCCTTCCCGGGAGTGCGGTTGTAGTAGCTGTGTTCTGTCTCGTCCTCGTCCCCCCAGGCCGAGTCCTCCGGCCCGGTCAGCCTGCGGACACAGAGCCAGCGCGAGCACAGGCCCCAGCACGGGACGGGGAAGGGGCCGGCTCCCAACAGGGTGCCGAGGACCCCAGGCCCAGGGACCCTGACCGCCCCCCATCAGCTGAGCGGTGGCACCAGGAACTGCTGCTGATGGAGGGTCTGGGTGCCCCTTTCTGTCCATCAAAGGGGACTCTGCACGAGCCTCAGCGCTTTGGCTGGGCCAAGCAGGGCCTCAGAAAAGCTGGTCTCCACCCCCTTTGCCCACGCCAGGCTTGCACCAGAGCCCGGAAGCCACGGCTTAGGGTGGTGACACCCCTCAGCATTGAAAATGCTCTCGCCCTCTGGCCCTGGATGGCGCCTTTGAAGTTTATGC
Source organism: Aethalodelphis obliquidens (assembly GCF_003676395.1). Classification (NCBI taxonomy): domain Eukaryota; kingdom Metazoa; phylum Chordata; class Mammalia; order Artiodactyla; family Delphinidae; genus Aethalodelphis; species Aethalodelphis obliquidens. Next base: position 14,398,561 of record NW_020837997.1, on the reverse strand, counting down.
CATGGAGACTCATCCAGGCAAGCGTGGTTCCTAAGAGCAAAAGACGGGAAGCCGCTGACTGCCGCTCAGTCAGGGAGCGACAGCAGGTCACAGGGGGGCCCCAGAGGAGGACCCTGCAGCCCGGGGAGGAGAGGGACTGGGGCCGCCCCAGCGTGCGTGTGCGAGGGGCGTGCAAGCCCGTGCGAGGGCCACAGGGGCGTGCCCAGCTGCGCACGCCGGCCCCTCATCGGTGCATATCGGACTTCTAACAAATTCATTTTTTCACTACTTATTCTAGCCAATTCCTGTCTGTCCAGATATTTAAATAGCCGACCGCAGGCCACTGCCTGTCTCTGCCGGCCCAGGAGCCGAGGACGGTTTCTACACTTTTACGCCGCAGAACTGTTAAATGGCTAAGAAAACATCCGAAGAACACCATCTGATGACATGTGAAAGTCAGACGGAATTCAGAGTTTGGGGTGTCCATAAATACAGTTCTGCTGGCACACAGCCCACCGCCGATTGCTCACACATCCTCCTTGGCTGCCTTCCGCCACAATGGCTGAGACGGCAGGGCGTGCGGTCCGGCCCTTTGCAGAAGCGCCAGCCACCCCCGTGCGGACTAATGACGACCGTATGACGGCCACCTCCCGCCAACCAGTTCCCTGAGCCCTCACCTCAGCCGGGAGTGGGGATGTTGTTATCCCAGCTTTACAGATGCGGAAATGGGGTCTTGGTGGTCGAGCCGTGGGCCACAAGAGGCGCAGAGCAGGGAGGGGACAAGGACCCAAGCCCGGGGAGGAGGGGCAGGGCCGGCAGAGGTGCGGGGGGACGGGGCGGGCAGGCCGGTACCTTCCCGGGGGGACGACAACCCTGGGGGGGCTGTGCAGGTACTGTTTGAAGCGCAGCTCGAAGGCTTGGCCCACGGTGCTGATGACGCTCTGGGCGAGGCCCTCGCAGCACTCCAGGATGTGGCAGGCTGGGGGTCGTGGCGCAGCGTCAGCGGGGCCTCGGCTGGCTGACGCGCTCCAGCCCAAGGGCCCCTCCCGCCCCCACCGGGCCTCACCTCTCTGGTTGATGGGGTCCTTGGCCACGTAGGCCACGTAATCCACCATGTCCTGGGGAGAGAGGGCAGCGGGCGGAGGAGTCCCAGCAGCGCGGGGGGTGGGACCGATGGGCACAGGCAGGGGGTCTCGGGGCTGGGGGGGCAGAGGGGCCGGGAGTCCACCCCCAGTCCCGGCCTTACCGTGTCACCCCCCGACGCAAAGGAGATGGACTGCATGTGGTGGCTGGCGATGATCTGGCCGAAGAGAGACCACCAGTCACGGGGCTGCCGCTTCAGGGTCGGGGGAGGAGACAGGGGCTCGGGCCGGTCACGAGACCAAGGCCACGGGGCGGCCGGAAGGACAGGGGTGAGGGGATGAGCCATCCCCTCGACAGTACGCCAGGATGACCGAGAGCCCCACTGGACGGGCAGCCCCGCAGCCAGGGCAGGACGCAGAGACCCACGGCCACGCGGCCGCACGGGAGGACAAACCCGCCCCGCGCTGGTGGGCATTCTCACACGTGTGCACGTGGGCGCCAGGCTCAGACACGTCACCACAACCCCGACACAGACACACAGACACACCTGCTAAAATCCACACGCGTCCCGGTGCGCAGTTCACACCAACACCTGCACTTCACCCAAGGCACGCCGCCCCCGCCCCCCGCGCCCAGCATGCTTCCAGGCTTCACCTAGGTTGAGTCCACAGACCCCGCCCTGGGCGGGGCTGGCGGAGGCTGGGGGGAGGGGCGGGCGGCGCTCACCTGGTGCGTGGCGGGAACGGAGAGGTTGAGGCCGTCGATGGAGATGCTGACGGCGATGCTCATGCCCGCGAAGCGCAGGTTGCTCTTGCCCAGGATGGAGGCCAGTGCCTTGTTGGGGGCCTGCGGGGGGCACAGGGCACCGGGAAGGTGGGCCCGCGGTGGGGCTCCAGCTGGGGCAGGCCCCGGGATGGCCATGACTCGCTCCCACCCGGAGGCCATGGGCCCCTCACCCACCTTCTTCTTCCAGGAGCCCCGGATGCCAGGCACGGCCTCATGGAGCCGGTTGATGGCTTCCCTGTGTGGGCGGAGGAGGGAGGGGGCTTAGAGAGCTTGGAGTGGAGGGAGCAGAGGCTCAGAGAAGGGGGGGTCAGAGGGCGATGGGCTGAGGAAGGGGTGCAGTGGATCCTGAGTGGGGAGGGGCTCAGAGGAGGGAGGAACGCTGGGGCACCTGGAAGCCTGGCCCAGGGGCTCCGGGCTCCCAGCCGCCCACCCCGTGTGCCCCGCAGGTGCTCCTGCCCTCAGCTCTCCCCCTCCAGCTCTTTCTTTCTCAGTGACCAGCGAACCTCTGAGCCACAGCCCACTTGACAGATTTGGGGGTCAGATTTGGGGCTGCTGACACAGCCCTTCAGCCTGAACCCCAAGTTCTGTGTGGCCACAGGCTGGCCAAGATTCCCATCTGTGGCATAAGAGGATGACCTCTGCTCTGGGCCCCCGGACGCAATGGCAGAACCAACCCTCCCAGACAGAATGGGAGAGACTCCACGAAACAGCTCGTCCCTCCGGAGGGGCTGGAACTTTAACAAGGTCCTGAGGGTCAGATGGACACACAGAAGGCTCTCAATAATGTCAGTGCCGTGAGGGGAACCAAGCCCTCACCCCGCAGGTGGGAAGGCAAAATGAAGCAGTAGCTCCTCAAAGTGTGAAGCGATCCACCCCCAGGTGCGTACCCTGGAGAACTGAAAACACACGTCCACACAAAGCCTGCCCGTGGGCGGCCACCGCAGCGCAACTCACAACAGCCCGAAAGGCAGAAAGCACCCGAACGGCCGTCAGCGGAAGATGGATAAACACAATGTGGTCCCTCCACACACGGGACCATCACTCAACCCTGCAAAGGGGGGAATCCCTGACACTCGCTACAGCGTGGACGGACCCTGAGAACACGATGCTCAGTGAGAGAAGCCAGACACAGAAGGACACACAGGGTGTGATTCCATGGATGGGAAACGTCCAGAACAGGCCAGTCCGCAGACACAGAGAGTGGCTGCGTGGTTGTCAGGGGATGGGGAGGGGGTGGGGTGACTGCTAATGGGGATGGGGCTTCCTTTCAGGGTGATGGAATGTTCTGGAATTAGATCGTGGTGATGGTTGCCTAACTTGGAAAACAGCAAAATACATCGAATTGTACACTCTGATTGGGTGAATTATATCTCAATAGAGTTTGGGTGTACACTTTGATTGGGTGTATTATATCTCAGTAGAGTTTTTTAATGTCTCTGGTGAATGCACTCAGTCAGTTTCCAACATGCAAAACAATGGGGGCCCCTCCTGCCTCAGCCCTGGCTGTACCCTTGACTCTACATGACTCAGGTCCAGGCAGCTCGGAACATCACGACACCACCACGCCTTCTCTGCACCAAAAAAAAGCCAGGACGGTGGACATGCCCTGGTCGCCTTGGACGGGCTCCCAGCCCCTTGCAGCCCTGCCCTGAGTCTCAACCAGGAGCCAGCAGCACCGCCCCCCCGGTGCCAGGACATGCTGGGGCGTCCTCAGCACCCCTCGTGGGACCCACACACTCTCTGAGGGATGCGCTGTCGTCTCCAGGAGATCATCTGGGGTCCGGAGAGCGTGGGTGACCGGCAGGCGGGGACAGAGCTGGGACTGTGCCCCACCCCAGATCGCTCTGACCCTGCAGAGCGCTGCTCCCCAAGCCGGGAAGGGGGAGGGAATTGTCGCCGAGTCCACCACCCTCACCTCCCAGCACAGAGCTACACACCAGACCCCCCCACCCCCGCAGCCGGGCCTCACCTGGTGAGCTGGGTGCGAGTGCTGAAGTCCAGGGAGCGCATGGAACGGAGGACTTCGATGCAGCCCATGTACTGAGGGGAGAGAGCACAGGGTGAGCGCCAGCCCAGCAGAGCCCAGCTGGGGCCTGACCGTGGAACCCAGGCCTTCCCTCCAGCGAGCCCTCTGCCCTCCCCTCCCGCCACCCTGGGCTCCAGCCCCCGCCTCTGTCCTTATGAGGCCCAGCCTGGTTGCCACAGGGCCTTTGCACCAGCCGGCCCCAGCCGTCCCTTCCCCCATCTATTTGCGGACTGCTTCCTTCCCCAGCTCCAGGCTCCCGGTCACCTCCTCAGAGCTGCCCTCCCTGACTGTAAGGGAGTTGTTCCCTGGAAGCGGTGGATTCCTCCAGGCTCACTCCTGGCTGTTCGTTTAACCATCTGCTGTTCATTCTCTTTCTGCTCCACTAGAAGGTCACCTCAGGAGGGCTGGACGGTGGCGACCCTGTTCACTTCTGCGTCCCCAGGGTCCGGGACAGAGGACGTCTGGCCCGCGAAGCCCAAAGCTTTGACTGTCTGACCTTTTCCAGGGAGAGTGTGCCCACCCCTGCCCAGATTACCATTTCCACGGAAGGTAATTCGGTAATTCAAAATCTCCAAGAGACGATGCTGAGGGACAGAGAAGGCAGGAACAGCCGGGGGAGGGGTGGGGCAGGGTGGCCAGACGACGGCCACCAGCACCCCCCAACGTGCTGTCTGCACAGCTGGGAGGGAACCTGGCACAGCCATTTGCAGAGTCTGTCATGTGATCCCATTGATGGGAAACGTCCAGGACAAGAAAATCCACAGGGACAGAGAGTGGGTTCATGGTTGTCAGGGGCTGGGGAGGGGCGTAGGGGGTGACAGCTAACGGGGACGGGGTTTTTTTTGGGTTGATGGAATGTTCTGGAACTAGATAGATTTGGTGGTTGCAGAACCTTGTGAATGTACTAAATACCACTGTACTGTGATTTCAAACGATCAATGGGGGACTTCCCTGGTGGCGCAGTGGTTGGGAATCCATCTACCAATGCAGGGGACATGGGTTCGAGCCCTGGTCCGGGAAGATCCCACACGCCGCGGAGCAGCTAAGCCCGTGCACCACGACTACTGAGCCTGCGCTCTAGAGCCTGCGAGCCACAACTACTGAGCCCACGCGCCTAGAGCCCGTGCTCTGCAACAAGAGAAGCCGCCGCAATGAGAAGCCCACGCACTGCAGCGGGGAGTGACCCCAGCTCGCCGCAACTGGGTAAGGCCTGCGTGCAGCAACAAAGACCAAATGCAGCCAAAAATAAATAAATTTTAAAAATAAAATTAAAAAAAGAAAAACAAAAGGTTAATGGTAGGGACTTCCCTGGTGGTCCAGTGGTAAAGAATCTGCCTTCCAATGCAGGGGACGCGGGATCGATCCCCGGTCGGGGAACTAAGATCCCACAGGCCACGGGGCAACTAAGCCCACGCACCACAACTACTGAGCCTGCGCACCTCAACGAGAGAGCCCGCGTGCTACAAACTACAGAGCCCATGCACCCTGGAGCCCGCGAGCCACAACTAGAGAGAGAAAAAAAACCCACAGGCCACAACTAGAGAGAAGCCCGGGCGCCGCAACGAAAGATCCCGTGTGCCGCAACTAAGACCTGACACAGTCCAAAAAAAAAAAGAAAGAAGGAAAGAAAATAAATAAATAATGGTGAATGGTTAACTTAGTTATGTGAATTTTACCTCAATTTTTAAAAATATTTATTTATTTACTTACTTATTTGGCTGTGCCGGGTCTTAGTCGCAGCACACAGGATTTTTTAGTTGCAGCATGTGGGATCTTTTTTCTTTAGTTGCGGCATGCGGGATCTTCATTGCGGCATGCAGGATCTTTAGTTGCGGAATGCGGGGTCTTTAGTTGCGGCATGCATGTGGAATCTAGTTCCCTGACCAGGGATCGAACTGGCCTCCCGCACTGGGAGCATGGAGTCGTAGCCACTGTGCCACGGGGAAGTCCCCTCGGCTTTTAAAAAATGATACACGCACACATGCTTTGACCCTGAAACTCCATTTTGAGGACTTTATCCCACAGACACACCAGTCTGCAGGCTCCCTATGTGTGCACAGGTGGCTGTTGGGAGCCATACTCCACCTTCCCCCCAGGGCTCCGCCCCCACCCCACCCCCACCCCGGCAGGACTGGTGCTGGGGCAGGTGCGCGGGTATTTACTGCCACCACAGCCCGGTGCGGAGCATGCCTTCCTATGCTGGCCCCGGGGGTGCCCTGCCTCCGGCCGCCTGCCCCTCCCTTCCTGCGGGACTTGCAGCACTGGAGGAATAAACAATAAATTGCAGACACCCCAAAACTTGACACATCTAGGGTTTTGAGGTCCAACCCAGGACGCCAGTTAGGTTGGCATTTCCCATAAACGATTAATATCTTCTTAGTGTATGTCCCAAATAACGCACAAAACATACTTATACTGACAATTGTTCGTGTTCATGGGAACTTTACATTTAGCTGGGCAGCCTGTATCTTTGCTGAACCGAAATAAATCGCGGTGCTGGGAATGGAAGAGTCTGCAGCTGTAAAAAGAGCAAGGTGCCGACTAGGAGCCACAGTGCCTTTTGTGTGGACAAGGGGGCCAAGGAGGACACACGTGTACACAGCACGTGCGGACACTGTGTGTTTGTGTGTGTGCGCATGCACACGTGTGGGTGACAAGCTCTAGCAGGACACAGTAGCTGCTTCTACAGATGCCATTGGCTGACTGTAAAAGTGGCCACCAGTTCCTCCCCTCCCCCATCCAGGCCCTGGGTTGGCCGTAATGCAAGCAGCACACGGACAGGCGCCGTCACCCGTCACCGGAGTTTGCTCCCCTGCTGCTCTTGGGACCCTGCGACCCTGCCGGGGTACCCTGCCTGATGGCGAGACACATGGCCCACCCCCATCTCCCCAGCTGACATGGAGCCAATCGCCATGTGAAGGAGGAGACCATTCAGCCCCAGCCGACTCACAGCACCACAGGAAATAAAAAGTGTGTGTTGTTTCCACGCACTAGGTTGTGCGATGGTTCGTTACACAGCAGAAGCTCCCTAGACAGTGACCAGGAGAAGAGAGGGAGTAAGGCAAGTGAAGATCCAGGCCAAAGGGAACAGCAAGTACAGGCCAGAAGCGGGAACCAGCTTGGAGAGACCAGACTCACTCCAGTGTGGCTGGAGCAATGAGAGATGAGAGGATGTGGGACCCTGGAGCTGTGATGAGGGGCTGGGTTTCATTGTGACCAACTTGGGGGGCCATGGGACAGCTTTAAGCAGGGAGGTGAACTGATGTGTCTCACCTTCATTGTATGGATGATAGACGATGTATGGATGGATGGAGGATGGATGGATGGAGGATGGATGATGGATGATGAACGATGGATGGAGGATGGATGGAGGATGGATGGATGAACGATGGATGGAGGATGGGTGAATGATGGAGGATGGCTGATGAGTGGATGATGGATGATGGATGGATGGATTGAAGATGGATGATGGATGATGGATGGATGATGGACGATGGATGGATGGACGATGGATGAATGATGGATGGAGGATGGGTGAATGATGGATGGAGGATGGATGACAGATGATGCAAGGATGATGGATGATGGATGGATGGAGGATGGATGATGAGTGGATGATGGATGGATGGAGGATGGACGGATGAATGATGGATGGATGATGGATGGATGATGGATGATGGATGGATGATGGACGATGGATGAATGATGGATGGAGGATGGGTGAATGATGGATGATGGATGGATGATGGATGATGGATGGATTGATGGATGGATAGATGGATGGATGGATGACAGATGATGCAAGGATGATGGATGATGGATGGGTGATGGATGGACAGGTAGATGGAGGGACGGATAGACAGGTCCTCAGGGACTATGTGCCAGGCGTGCGTTAGACATGTAGAACCTTGAAGAGAATTAGCTGTGGCCCCGGCCCCCAAAGCAGACTCTCACACTGAGTGGACAGCTTTGCTGGGTGCTGGCGGCTCAACAGGTACCCTCCCTCTAACAGAGCATGCGTCTGCATGGGGCATCCGTGCTGCAGGGCCCCAGGGTCTGAGGGGTCTAATTCACCCTAACCAGTGTACAGCTCATTCTGGTTGTGTGACTGAAATCCTCCCAGTACCCCCAGCCCCCCCGGGTGAAGTGGGTGCATGACTCAACTGCACAGGAGAGGAGATGCAACACGGGTCCCCTTCCCGGAGGGTGGAGAACACACTACGAAGGCAGGGAAGGTAAGCAGGTGGCTGAAGCGCCTGCCGGCAGCGATGACACTGATAAGCCGCTTGTCGCATGCCGGGCCCTGTTCCAAGTGTGCTGCGCACATGACCTGTCAACCCGCTCCACCCCAAGCCCGCACTGCGCAGCAACATGACCCCTCAGGAAACAGCCCCGAGGGCTCTGTAACCCGTTGGCAGTCACAGGTCGTAGGCGGCAGAAATAGGATCTGAACCCACAGCCTGGGCTCTGGAGCGTGCCCCGGCCCTGCAGGAGGCGGTGAAGACGGCAGCAAACTACACACTCGGGGGCCAGAGGGGCCCAGTGCTGCCAGACCACCTGAAATCCAGGGCCTTTGCCTGCAACACCCCGATTTGTAAACAATGACAAGGAATTTTTATTTTTAGATAGAAGAAAAAAAAAAAGGCAGAGGTCAAATTGAGCCTTGGTCCTGCCAGGGAGTACGACCTCTGACCTAGGACCCCAACGTCTCGGAAGGCCAGCCGTGGTGTGTGGGTGACAGCCCCAGGAGGCTCCGTCCACATGCCCAGCCTCACAGCCTGTGAGAGGGACCTTAGTGGAAGGGAACCTCTGCAGATACAACCAGGTTAAGGATGTCAAGGTCAGACGGTCCTGGATTTAGGATCGGCCCTAAATCCGATGCCACACGTCCTCACGGGAGAAAGGCAGAGGGGGGCTGAGGGACAGACACGCAGGGAGAAGCATGTGGAGCTGGAGGCAGGGCTGCGGCCCCAGAAGCTTGGAGACGGACTCTCCTTCAGAGCCTCAGAAGGAACCAGCCTGCCGACACCTTGATTTCGGACGTCTGGCCTCCAGAACCGGGAGAGGATACATTTCTGTAGTTTTAACTGCCCAGTGTGTGGTCATTTGTTACAGCTGCCCCCGGGAGACCGACAGAGAAGGCCGGGTGGGGACCCCAAACGGCAGATTTGCAGCCCACCTTCCCCTTCGCCAACGCAGAAACAGAGGCCACCCAGAGCCGGCCCTAGGATGTAAGGGGAAAACTGAGTTACAAGTGGGAAAACTGAGTTTCAGAGCAGGAAAGGGACCCAGCCGAGTTCACACAGCACACCAGGGCGGACACAGGACGAGCACCCAGCTCACCACACTCCCCGCAGGACGCGCCACCCCTCACGGTGCTATAGGTCCTGTACCATTACTACTTAGCGTTTTCATTTTAAATAAACTCCATTTATAAACATAACTGAGTTTATTTCTGAAGGCAACAGTAGGAAACCCCCCCAAAGTCCATAAACTGGTGAATGGATAAACAAAATGTCATCCGTCCACACACTGGAACGTTACTTGGCCATGAAAAGGAGAGAAGCCCCGCCACTCGCTACCACGTGGATGGACCCTGAGGACACGACGCTCAGTGAGAGAAGCCAGACACAGAAGGACACACGGCGTGTGATTCCACTGATGGGAAACGTCCAGGACAGGCCAATCCACAGACACAGGGAGTGGGTTCCTGGTTGTCAGGGGACAGGGAGGGGGTGCAGAGTGACTTCATGGGGACGGGGCTTCCTCTGGGGTCATGAGAATGTTCTGGAACTAGATCATAATGAGTGTTTCACAAATCTGCACGGGCACTAAGAACCACTAAATCTTACAGCTTAAATGAGTAAGTTTTATGACACTGAATTACATCTCAGTTTTTTAAAAAATGTGCATGGGGAAACAAAAACAAAAAGGAGAAAGCAAAAACAGAAAAAGAAAAGAAAATGTGCATGAGTGGGAATTCCCTGGCATTCCATGTTCAGGACTCTGAGCCCTCATGGCCGAGGGCCCGGGTTCAACCCCAGGTCGGGGAACTAAAATCCCACAAGCCGCATGGTGCGACCAAAAAAAAAAAAAAAAAAGAAAGAAAAAATGTACATGAAGAAAAGAGGAAACTGCATATTGCTACCATAAAACTTGGGTTTGATGCCTAGCAGTGTTTCCTAATAACCATTAAAATAAACATGTAATTAGCAAAATGAAAAGTGTCCATCCAGGCAGAACTGTCCATTTTTGCTAAGACGAGTTAGTGAACGTTTGTTGGGCACCAGGCTGCTTGCAGAGTGTCAGAGTCCCCCCTCCACAGATGCAGTTGAGGAACAGACACACAAGGCTCTGGGCGGAGGGGCCCGGATGGTGGGGACTTGGTGGGGCCGGCGAGGGGGCCCCGGGCAGCAGCGGACTGCCTTTGCACATTTGAACACACCTACGTTACCCTTCCCTTTTAAAGGTCTGACCAAAAAAAAGTACATCCCCACAGATATGTGTTGCTTATAACGGAAACAAATGGGGCCTTGACCAGGGAGAAACATCGCCTTAACTGAGTGCGTTAGTCTCCTGGGGGGCGGCCTCGAACAACAGAGACTCCGTGGCTCCCAGTCCTGGGGCTCGGATGCCCAGCATCCAGGTGAAGCAGGGCCGCGCCCCAGCTGGAGGCCCAAGGGAGGCCCTTCCTGCCTCTTCCAGCTACTGGTGGTGGCCAGCAGGCCTGGGCTTGCAGACACATCCCTCCGGCCCCTTCCTCTGTGGTCACGTGGCCTCTCCCTGTGTGTCTGTGTCCAGATTTCCCTCTTCTGAGAAGGACATCAGTCACACTAGATCTAGGGTCCATCCTGCTCTAGGAGGACCTCACCTTAACCTCATTGCACCAGCAAAGACCCTATTTCCAAATGAAGTCACATTCTGAGGCCCGGCGGACATGAACCTGGGGGGACGCCACTCTCCCCCGTACACCAAGCGATCAAAGTTTCCAGCAGCCGCGTCGGGATGCACGGGCACCCCTGCCTCCCGACCAGACGCACAGAGGCTGGCAGAACCGGCCTCCATGCTCCCTGCCAAAAACGCACAAGGCGAGCCCGCCGCGAGCATCACGAGCCCAGCTGAGGGCCGACACAAACTCAGGGGCAGCCTGCAAAATCGTGGGGCGCACTCCTCCAAAATCTGGGGAGCCCTGCACTGACGCTGGTCCTGGGTCCCCAAGGACTTCCGAGCATCCTCCTGGGCGTTCGCGTTTGTGAAAAGCCCTCACCATTCACCACGACTCCAACCTAACACCATTTTACACAGAACTCGAAGCATCTAAGGGCATTTTTTGTTTGTTTTCTTTTCTACCGCAGCAAAATACACGTAACGTTCAATTTAACATTTTAACCGTCTGTAAGCGCACGGCTCGGTGGCACTAAGCACCTTCACGTTGTCGTGCAACCATCCCCACCATCCATCTCTAGAACTTTCCCATCTCCCCAAACTGAAGCTCTGTCCCCGTGAAACGCCGACTCCCCACCCCTCCCCCAGCCCCCGGCCCCCACCGTCTACTTCCTGTCTCTGTGGATGTGACTCCCGCTGGGACCCCCTGTGCCTGGAATCACACAGTATCTGTGCTGTGGCTGGCTTCTCTCACTGAGCGTCACGTCCTCAAGTTTCATCCCTGGTGTAGCAGGTGTCAGAACCGCCTTCCTTTTTAAGGCTGAGTGATGTTCCACTGTGTGGCTGGATCACGTTTTATTCATTCATCCATCAACGGACAGCTGGGTGTTTCTGCCTTTTGGCTGTTGTCAATAGTGTCGCTATGAACATGGGTGTGCAAATATCTGAGTTCCTGCTCAATTCCCAAAAGAGAAAAATACTTATCTCCTCCCTAGATGCACACACACACACACACACACACACACACACACTCACTCAACCTCACCCATATAGCCAGTCATATACTTATCATCTTCCGGCTCTTTCGGGTGTATACCAAGGAGTAGAATTTCTGGATCACATAGTAATTCTACGCTTAACTTTCTGGTATGGTTTTAGTACGCATCGAATGTAATGAAACTTGAAACTATCTTGTATGTTAACAGAAGGCTTCATCGTGTGTCGTTCAGGCTTTACCAAGAGTTGTCCGCTGTTTTGAGAATCACACGGCCTGCAGCAACTCTAATGGTGGTACTGGAGCTGCCAGAGTAACCCTGGAGCTGTTTGTAGCTGTCGTGTGAACGGTGGCTCCTGTCTCTGTCGCTGTGCGCCTAGAGAAGCTTACGCGTTTACACACTGAAACATATTCTATGTTACTGTGAATTGCTGCCTCTGTGTTTCTCCTTTTTATTGCTGTTTTGTTACCTCGTATTGATTTTGGGGGGGATAAATGTGCAGGTAGGTGTTATATACGTGATGTCCATTTCAGGGTGGAGGTTACCAAACACTAGTTATAAATGAGCAGTGGTTAATTCAACGGTATTGCAAGCAGCTGGCTCAGGCTGGTGGTTCTCAAACACGAGTGGGTGTTGGAATCAGCCGGCAGGCTGGTAAAACATCGTTCACCAGGCCCACCCCAGAGTTTCTGACGCAGCAGGTCTGGGGTGGAGCCCAAGAATGTGCATTTATAACAAGTTCCCCGAGGTCTGGGCACCACACTCTGCTCACCATTGGTTCAAGCCAATTTGGTGGCCCACCTCCCCTGCCACGAATGGAACTTGACACCTCCGGCCAGCGAGGTGTGGGGAGAAGAACGAAAGGGATGGCCTTTTCTTCCAGTGGACATGGCTGGATCTGCATGCGATATCTGGTGCTGTGGCCGCTCTTTTGTGACCATGAGGACGGTTAAGCCAGCATGCTGAAGACGGCAGTGGAAAAGATGGAAAGACCTGGGGCTTCAGGGGTATGCTCAAGTCATTGAAGTAATCCACCCTGGAGCCATCCTACCCCATTGCCTTCAAGGAATCAGCTGCATTTGCAGCTAAAAACACCTGAGCACAGCTAACCTCCCAAGGTTCCCCACACACCACCACCTACGAGACCAGCCTTCAGGAAAGACTGGGCGGTGGAGACAGCCAGGCCTGGGCCCCTGGGGCAGCTCTAGGTCTCTCTGTGCCCCATTCAAAGCCTTCCTCGTGAGAAACTCGAGAGAGCGCACGGTGAGGGCACCTCGAAAAGCAGAAAGGGCTTGTTAGTAGAATTTTCGTAAAAGTGTAATAGGGAAGAAACCTTGTATTCTATTACAAACTAATCGCTATGGGGATGTTGCCTAAAAGCTTAAATTAAACACAGTGGCCCATCTCCGGGAAACCTGCCTCCTGCAGGAGGAAGAAATTAACACCTGCCCTCCGGAGGCTGACTGGGAACCAGGAAGTGCTTGGCTTTAGTCCCGCCCCTTTCAGTATGGAAGAATCCTGCACGCTCTCTCAGGGAAGATGGCTCTTCGGGACGCACGTCCACTGTCTTCTCCAGATCAAGTCGCTATTCCTTGCCCCAACGACTCGGCTCTCGATTTACTGGCCTGTCCTGCATAGACCAGTACAAGCTTGGACTCGGTAACAAAAGGAGAAGTGCCCGGCGTGGAAACAGCCCCGATGGAAGGAAACGGGATGGATCCACAGACGGGGCAAGTATCCATCTAGACCAGAGCCGTCCAACAGGGGCGCGGAGTGCCAGGCGACCACTTGAACTTAGCTTAAAATGAAGCAAACTGAAAGTTGAGTTCTTCAGCTGCCCCAGCCCCATTCGAGTGCTCGTGGCCACACGTGGCTACCAATGGGACGGCACGGACCTGGAACATTCCACGTCCGCCTCTGGGCGGCACTGGTCTAGGCTAGTCCCACGGGCAGTTTAGGGAACGTCACAGGACACTGTCTGGGGCTTTCCGGAAAGGGCATCCTTATTCACAGAAGGACCTGGCAGGAGAGGGCTCTTTTCTGGAGGCTGAGGGGACAGAGGAACTGATCTGAGAAAGGAAAAGCACGGCAAGGGTGCTGCATACGTTTCTGGGGATGGCTGTGCCAAAGCCCCACAAGCCGGACGGCTCAAAACAGCAGACGTTTCTTGTCTCCCAGTCCTGGAGGCCAGACACCCCTCACCCAGGTGTCGCAGGGCCGGGTCCTCCCGGAGGCTACAGGGGAGGCTCCCTCCCGCCCGCCCCTTCCGGCCTCCGCTGTAGCTGCCCTCCTGCCTCCCTGGCCTCGAGCTGCGTGGCCAGCGTCTGCACGCGTGTCCTCACATGGCTCTCTCTCAAGGCCGCCAGTCACTTGGTCCAGGGCCACCCTAATGCAGGAGGACCTCTTCTTACCCAATGACATCTGCAAAGACCCTATTTCCAAATCAGGTTGGGGACACTATTCACCCCCAACACAGATGAAAAGAACGTGAATCCATGACAGGGTCCCCAAGCTGTGAAATTAACCAACCCCAGAGCCGCCACCCGCCCGGGGCTGCTTCTCCCGTGAGATGATCGATGTCGTCGTGGGTCTAAACTGCTCTGGGTCAGGACTGCCGCGATGCCGCTGAAGGCACCACAGCTGCTACCACCCTCGCCGGGCTCCTTGACGCGGCTGCGCCTCCGTTTCCTCCCCTAGAAACTGGGTAGGAAATCTCAGGGTTGGGGGCTCCACACTAGCGTCTAGAAACCCAGGTGCCCTGATTGCATCACTGCTCGCTGAGTCTCCCTTTTCTTGTCTCAAAACAGGGACCATTCCAGGGTTTTGTGAGGGTTCTGTGACATCAGGTAGGTGAGTCAGCTGCTGTATTAGTTTCCTCTTGCTGCTGTAACGAATTACCACAAATTTAACATAAATGTTATTCCCTTACAGTTCTAGAGGTCAGAAGTCCGACTGGGGCCTCACGGGGCTAAATCCAGGCGTGGGCAGGGCTGGTCCTTCCGGAGGCTCCAGGGCAGCATCGGTTCCCGCCTTCTCCAGCTTCTAGAGGGACCGCACCCCTGGCTCGCGGCCCCTCCTGCATCCTCACAGCCAGCAGCGCGGCATCTCCCGCCTCCCTCTTATAAGGACCCTGGGATGACGCTGGGCCCCCCAGGGAATCGAGGGTCCTCCCCATCTCGGGGTTCTTAACTTAATCCCTCCTGCAAAGTCCTCTCTGCCTTGTGAGGTGACACATCCTCGGGGCCCGGGACCAGGATGGGGACGTCTTTGGGGCCATTAGTCTGCCAACCACCCTGGTAGTTGCCAGGTGGCAACGAGTTCAGGCTCTGAGAGGAGCCTCAGCTCTGGGTCTGGTCCTGGATTCTCACCATGTAACTGCCCTGCCTCCCTGTTCCTCCGTTTCCCCACCTTACATAAGTGGGGACACACATCCCCTCTTGAGGACCCAGGGTTGGACCTGCCTGTCCCTGCGTAAGCTGGGATACGGCTGCTCCTGCCTTCACTTCACACTCCTCTGTGAAGCGGGAGGGGACTCCGTGGCTCCCAGGACACCTGGTGGATGCAGGTGCAGGGAGAGAAGCGGCTCCCAGGGGAGGAGCAGGCCACGGAGGCTGGTTCAGGCCCCGCGGGGCCGCGCCTCTCCAGGGAGCCTGAGTCAGGGCACCACACCCATCAGCCAGCGACTCCCGCTGGCTTGTCTCCAACGTGGATGCTGTGGTCCCTCTCTCCCCAGCCCCACGCTGCCCTGGCCCATTGCATCCGCTAACCCGACTGCTCCCCAGCCACCTCCGAGGTCTCTCTGCTGCCCTTCCAGCCCCACCTCCAGCCCATTTCCACAGGAAAGATCCTTTCAGCTCCAACGCTGCCCTGCGACCCTGCCTAGAGCCATCCAAAGCCCAGCTTCTCCCCACAGCCCCCAAATCTTATTCCTGCTCTTGTCTCCCTCCATCAGCCCCACCACGTGGGTCTCCGGCGACTCCCCGAATGTGCCCGCTGAGCCCCTGCCTCGGACTCTCTCTCCCCAATCGTTTCACGTCTGGGGCCGCAGTGGCTTCAGGTCTCAGCTTAAATGGCATCTCCTGAGAGGCGCCTCGCCCACCAGCCCGGCTAAAAGCAGCCACCAGTCTCTTGCTCTGACATCACTCGATTGTAATTTCTGCACAGCATCTACCAGTGTCTGCCATTTCCCTGTTTGTCTCATTTATTTACTGTCAGCCTCTCCCTCTAGAAATCTGAGCCCCGTAAGAGCAGGGATCAGATCTTTCCCATTTCCTACGATACCATCAGCACCTGGCAGGGCGAGGCATGCATTAAATATTTGCTGCATCGATGAAAACGTCAAGATCGGGCTTCCCTGGTGGCGCAGTGGTTGAGAGTCCGCCTGCTGATGCAGGGGACACGGGTTCGTGCCCCGGTCCGGGAAGATCCCACATGCCGCGGAGCGGCTGGGCCCATGAGCCATGGCCGCTGAGCCTGCGCGTCCGGAGGCTGTGCTCCGCAACGGGAGAGGCCACAACAGTGAGAGGCCCGCGTACCGCAAAAAAAAAAAAAAAAAAAAACCATCAAGATCATTGGAATAATCCAACAGCCTGCACTTCAACAACACGAGTATCTGAATTCTGAACACTCCTAATCCCTGTGGCCGTGGCCGGTGGGCAGACACAGCTCGCCCCTGAGGGGATGTGGTTTGAAGCCCAAGGCATCACCCACAAAACATCTCACTACAAAATCAGTCTTGAATCCAGTGAAGCTGAGATTCAGCAAAAGAAGGGGCCACAGCCAAGTTAGAAGACGCCAGGAGAAAACAGGGAGACCCAGCGTTTGGGGCAGCCTGAGGCCCGGCACGTCTAACAGGCTTCCGGGACGCAGTGGACCCTGCCTGGACCACACATGGACAAGAGTCAAGGCCACTGGGGGCCGCCACAACAAAGCACCACAAACTGGGGGCTTAACACAACAGAAATCTAACCCTGACCCTACTGTTCTGGAAGCTGGAAGTTGGGAATCAAGGTGTGGCAGGGCCCTGCTCCCTGGCGGTGAGGGGCTCAGGGGAGGGCCCTTCCCGCCTCTTCCAGCGTCTGGTGGTGGTGAGCGGCCACCCTCAGTGTCCCTTGGCTTGTGGATGCATCGCTCCATTTCTCCCCTATTGTCACGTGGGCCCTCCCGGTGCGTTTGTGTCCAAATCTCCCTCTTCTTATCCAATACGCCGCCCTAATCCAGTGTGATCTCATCTTAACTTGATTATGTCGACAAAGACTCGATTTCCAAATAAAAACCATATTCACGGGTTCCTAAGGTCATGAATCTGGGGGGATACTATTCAACGCAGTACGGGGGTGGGGGGCGAGGCGGGGAGAGGTTGTAAAAGAACCAAAGACAAAACAACCAACTGCAAAGACACAGACCTCCAGGATCCTGGCCCCAGAAACCAGACTGAGGCGCTGTGAATACTGCCGGACCCTGGATGTGACAATGAACTGTGGACGGGCAGGGCCCCGGTGGGCCAGGGGGCCGCACGGAAGCATTTTACGGAGCGTCTTCCCCCGGGCCGCTTGCCTCCTGACGGTTCATCAAAAACTACACACAGGGGCAGACAGGCTGAGCGGGGAGCGTGCAACGTTCACAGGCGTGGGTGCTAGTACGGGCCGGCCAACGGCCCACGTCTCCGTACGTCCAAAAGGTTCATAATAAAACCAGGACAAATGAAGACCTGTTCCCTTACAGCACCTTCCAAGTTCCCGGAGTCTCACATCTCGAATCCTGGGGCCTAGCGGGGCCCGGCCTTTCTGCGCCCCACCTCAGGCCAAGGTCTCCGGTTCTGTAGTCTGGGAAGGAGGTTTCAGTGGGGGTCTGGGTATCAGGACGCCCCCACCCGCATCCTCCCCCCCCCCCCCGCAGACGGTGGCCAACGGAACGGGGGCTCCGCTTAACCCGCGCATGCGTGCCACCCTCCCACCAGCCGCCCTCTCCCCGCCCCTCCCCACGTGACGCCGTGGGAACCTGGACCCCAGCGCCTCCCGAGTGGGGGCGGCCCGCTGAGCGCGGGCTGGCGATGGGGGTCTAGGGTGATGGGGAGAGAAGGAGGGACGGAAAGAGACCTGGCTCTCGGGGTCCAGAGTGTCCCAGAGAAAGAAGTGGGGGATGGGAGCCCCTGTGCCCAGGCTGGGGCTCCGGGGAGGATGGGATCTCAGGGTCGCGCCGGCCCACTCACCCGAACGATGTAGGAGACCCCGGGCCCCAGGACCCTGGCGTCCGGGTGTAGCCAGCCGTGCGCCGGCTTGTGGATGAAGCTGCCTTTGCGGATCCACTCGTCGGCGGCGGAGTCCGGGGGCCCGGCTGCCCCCCGCGCGCCCCGCGACCCCCGCGCCCCGGCAGCCCGGCAGCGGCTGAGCGCAGGCAGGGGGCAGGGCGCGGTGCAGCGCGGCTCGCAGGCGCCCAGGACCGCCGCCGCCAGCGCCGGGACGCCGGCCGAGGCGGCCGGCTCGGGCTCGGGCTCGGCTCCCCCCGCCGCCCCCGCGCCCCCCGCAGCCCGCGCCGCCGCCGGGCCGCGGCCCAGGAAGCCGGCTGGGGCCGCGAACTTCCACTGCGGCATGCGCGGCAGCAGCGCGCAGAAGGTGGTGGGCGCCTCAGGCTCCGGGGGTGCGGGGGGCGGGGGGGCCGCGCGCCCGCCCGGACCCTGCGTCATGGCCGCGGCCGCCCGACCGAGCCCGACCGGGCGCTGAGCCTGGCGCGGAGGAGGCCCTCCCGCTCCCTCCCGCTCGCTCCCCGCCCCCGGCCCGGTGATGTCATCCGTCCGGCCCAGCGCGCAGCCGCGGGGGGCTGCGCCCCTGGGACCCCCGGCCCTTGGCGCCCCGGTGCCCGGCGGGGAGGCTGGGGAAACTGAGGCCCGCCGAGGGCACGAGCGCTGACTCGGGTCCGGCAGCCAGGGAGGGAGCGAAGTTTCGAACCCAGGGCCGGGGCAGCGACCCCTCACTTCGCCCCCCACCCGTCGCCCGAGTTCCTAGAAGCACAGAGGCGGGAGAGACTTATAAATCACTTCCTGTCTTCCCTTCTCGCCGTCGGGAAACTGAGGTCTGGAGAGGGGCGGAGGCGCGGTCAAGGAAGGAGAGCGCCCCAGCCCCTAAGCTTAGCTCCTCTGTTCCTGCCGGAAGTACTTGAAAATCAGGCCCTGCTTTATATCCTGACAGGGGAACTGAGGCTCCGAGAGGGGAAGGGGTGTGCGCCCGAGGACACGCAGCGCAGACTCGGGCCCTACGCTGCCTTGCCCTGGGCCTCACTTTCCCCGGCTGTAAGCCAGGGGCGCGGGCCGGAGGGTCACGGGCTCCTCCTCCATTTCTGGGGGGCCCCGTCCGGCATCAACTCAACTGAACTCCAGGGCCTGAGCCTCCCAGGCCTGCCGACTTGTCCGTCCGCCAAGGCCTCAAGGGTTGCCGCCTCTGCACCGGGGAGCGGACGGTCTCGGTCACGCCAGGACCCAGCCTCCCAGCCCGGGGCTGGCCGATCCCCTCCCCTCCCCCTCCAACCCCGCCCCAGGCAGGGCCGGCTGCCGGGAAACAAAGGGAGGGGCCGGGGCCGGGGCAGGTGGCAATGGAAGGGAAGGAGGGGCGAGGCCGCTAGGGGTCGGATCGATAAATCAGAGCGGTGAGATCACCGCGCGGCCGCCTCCCGCGGGCTGGGGAGGAGGCGGCGATGGGGGCTGGCGGGAGGGGCGCGCGCGGCCGTCATTGGCCGGCGGGCTGGACCGGGGGCTGCGATGCCCGAGGCCCGAGCCTCTCGCCTAGGGAGCCATTGTGCGCCTGCGGTCCGCGAGGAGCGGGCGGGGACAGTGTGGCCTTGGGTCGGTGTCGGGGGGGGACGTTTGGCGGGGTCTGGAGCCCCCACCTGGACTCTGTGCGCTCTGTGTCTGTTGTGGACCACAAACTTGTGGGCTGTGTGAGGGTTGGGTTGTATGTATATTGTGTGCGGATGTGACCGTGTGTGTGTCCAGGTGTGGGGGGCAGGGAGAGGGAGAGAGAGGAGGGAGTCTGGGTTCCCGCCCAGGTGTGTGTGTAGGGGGTCCTGGTATGTGTCCACCTAGTTGGGTGAAGGGTGTGTGTTCAAGTTTGGCACCCCAGGCTGGGGGGAGAGAGCTGACCCCCACTCCAGGAGCCCTCTAGGTCCTGCCTACTGCGCCCACCCCCACCCCACCCCACCCCCCGCTCCGTGTCTTCTCTTCCAGGGAGTCGAGGTGCATGCAGTCTGTGTCCCTCCCAAGCTCCTGGGTTAGGGTCTTTCTGGGCTGGGGTTTATAACGTGTCATCCCATGGAGGGTTCGGTTATAGGACTCCATCCACGTGTTTCCTTCCCGTCCCTGGGAAAGAGCGGCAGGAACAGAGCCCAAAGGGCAGGATTTACATCCTGGCATCAGAAGGACACACACTCTCAGTGCCCTCAGACAAGTGTCCAAACTCCCTGAAGCCCTGTTTCCCCTTGGTAAACATGACCTGCCTCCTGAGTCACTGTGAGATGATCTTATCGATATCCGGAACACGGTAGGAACCTACTGATGGCAAATGTTAGACTCCATCAGATTCCTATGCATCCTTCAAAGCCCAGCTTCAGTGTCCCTTCTTCCAAGAAGCCTACCTGGCTAGCTCCCCCCACTCAAAGCCGTGGCCCCACCTCTCGCTTCCTGTACCCCTGGATCCTGTCTCTGGTCCCATCCAGATCCCCAGGGGCTGCAGAGTTGGGGGTCTGGATCTCGAGAGCAGTGTTTGGGTTTCCTTCCCGTGACATGAACAGACAACGTGTGTGTGATGCGGACAGCTCCTGGTGCCACGGGGATTTATTGGCAAGCAGCTAGAGGGTGTGAAGGGGCAGCAGGGCTGTTTCCAGCCTGATTCGGGGCTGAATTCAGTGCTTCCACGAGTAGCAGGAATGAGCCCAAGTTTGGCAGAAACCCAAGCTGTGCTGGGGACCCAGGCCCTAGCGGGCAGACACTGAGTTCTAGGACACAGGAAGCCGTACCTCCAGCCAACAGCTCGAGAGGACCAGAGTGTCCCTTTTTCCACCTGGCCTGGCCTGACCTGGCCTGGTGTGACCCGGAGAGAAGAAACTGGGACGCTGGAAGGAGGCTCTCCCTGTCGGGACCACGGGGTCACAGCCCCCCCGGGACTGGAGAAAGCAGGTGGCCTAGAAGGACCTCAGACGGTTCAGAGAACAGGAAGAAAGGAGGCACCTTCCCCCCACCCTGGCTTCTAGGCATGCCCACCACCTGCCCACACCCCACTTCACAGCATGGGAAACTGAGGCTCAGCCCAGGCCAGGCGTCCTGTCCCCCAAGGGCATCAGGGTGCGGTGTCCACGGCCATGGTGGTGGCCCGTTTGGAGTGGCGGATGCCCATGGTGAATGCCGGGGCCCTGGCCTTGGTCATGGTGACCTGCTCGGGGCTGTGGGTGCCGGGGCCAGGCGTCTCATCCGGGGGGCGCGGGGCTCGGGGCCGCCCCAGCATGGTGAAGGCCGGCCGGCGCTGACGGTAGGCGTTGGGGTCCGGGCTATCATACTGGCCTGGACCCGGTATCTCAGTGGGGTCCTGCGGGGGTCGGACGGGGGGCGTGCGGCCTGCTGCCGTGTAGCTTGGGCTGCTGGGCTTGGTGAAGATCTGGGAGCCCCAGAGGGAAGGCAGGGTGTAGGTGTTGGGGGCAGGGACTGAGGTGTCCAGGGGCCGCGGGCGGATGCGGGAGCCCAGGGTGAAAGCTGGGGGTGTCCGCTGGCGCGTGGGGGCCACCTTCTCTGGGCTGTAGGCCCCGGGGCCGGGCGTCACCTCCAGATCTGTAAGAATGGGGCAGGAAGGTTGGCAATGGACAGGGTCCTCAGCTCCTCAAGGACCTGGCGTGGCTCCCCGTCGCCACATGCGTCATGGAGCTCACAGAGCCCAACCTCCCTCTGTTCTCTTTCAAGCCTCTGGCCTTTGCCCAAGCTCAACCCTCTGCCAGGAATGCCTCCCATTTCCCATTCCCACCGCCCAGGAGTTGCTTTCCCTCCTCCAAGACAGTGCGAAAGGCCCCTCCTCCCTGCTGCCTTCCCCGCACCCTCCTAAGCAGAGCCCTCACGGCCCTTCCTGAGATCCCCCTGGGGTGGGTCTCTCCGCCTCTCCAGACATGGCCACACTGAGGTGAGATGGTCCCCACCTGGATCTAACCACACCAGGCTGGGGTCTCACAAAAAGCGAGGATGTGTCAAATCTACTTCAACTCTCAGCAATGCGCTTAGTACATGTTGGAGTGGATGGGTGAGTAGAAGGGTGGGTAGTGAGTGGGTGGATGAGGGGTGAATGAGTAGATGATGGATTCAGGGAGTTGTAGCTGGATCGATAGCTTGTGGATGGATGGGTGGATGGACGAGTGGATCATGGGTGGATGGGTGGGCGGGTGGGTGGATGAATTAGTGGATGTGGATGGGTGGGTGGGTGGGTGGGAGGGTGGATGGGTGGTTGGATGAGTGGATCGTGGATGGGTGGATGGGTGGGTGGACGGACGAGTGGGTCGTGGATGGGTGGATGGGTGGCTGCGTGGATGGGTGGATCATGGGTGGGTGGGTGGGTGGGTGGATTAGATGATGAATAGGTGGATGGGTGGGTAGGTTGGTGAGTAGATAGATGGGCGAATGTATGAATGGATGGATCGATGGATCAGTGGTGGACAAGTAGCTGTGTGGTAGGTCAAAGATGAAAGGGTGGGTGGATGGGAGATGCGCTCTAGGTGAGAGGGAGCTGTCTGGAGCCCGCGAAGGGGATGGTTGCATTTGCCACAGTCCCCACTGTACCCTATTGTCTCCTGATGCCGAGGGTGAGCTCCAGCTGCCCTTGTGGCACCCTTGGCCATATGTGCCCAAGATCACATCACCCTAGGCCACTTCACCCATTCAGGTTCTCTCAGAGCCCCTGGCCCCTCTTCTGAGTCCACTGGATTTTGTCATTCCAAAGACACTGAAGGTCTGAGGACTCGGGGGTGGGAGGGGAGAAGAGTACGGAGGCACGAGATTCACTGAGGGCCTGAAGGGGCAGGGTCCTGGTAGGGCAGCACAGGTCAGATACTCACCCCGAGACTTGCCCCGGCCCTGCATGGAGTAGGCAGGGGTGCAGCTGCGGCCAAAACGGGTGACTTTCGGGTCCAGGAAGTAGACCGGCCCGGGGCTGGTCTCCTGTGGAGATGCTGGGGAGAGGAGCCCAGGGTCCTAAGGGCGCCTCCAATGACCCCACCGCCTACTCGGTGCCCTGCTTAACCCTGAGGCACTCCCACCCCCCGAGGCCCCTGGCCCCATCTTGGAGGGCAGGGACTCAGTCCACTGAGGTATGGTTGCCCTGACCTGGGGGGCCTGGGTCTTGCTGACCGTCTGTGTGCCTGCAATCAAAGCTGTCCCGTTTGCTGTGCCCCACCCCTGACCTGTCCTCTGCCAGGGGCTAGGGGACCAGCTCCTGGACCATTAGAATTCTGTGTAGAGTGAGAGAACCAGGCCCGAGTAAGGGTCCAAGGAGAGCCCTTCCAGGGCCTGGGCTTAGCCTGCGGGTGGCCAACCTGAGGGAGGGGCTTGTGTCGGGCTCTGAGAGCCAGGTCCTGGGGAAGCTCTTCGCCCAGGTCAGCCTCCTCTTCACGCTAGCAGGATGTGAAGATGGACACTGAGATGGTCCACGGAAGGGGGTGGTCCGGCGCCGGGTGCTTAATAATTGGCACGGGACTTCCGTGGTGGTCCGGTGGCTAAGACTCCACACTCCCAATGCAGGGGGCCCGGGTTCCATCCCTGCTCAGGGAAGTAGATCCCGCACGCCACAACTAAAGGATCCTGCATGCCACAACAGAGATCCCAAGTGCGGCAACTAAGACCCGGCACGGCCAAATAAGTAATAAATAAATAAATAAATAGATTTTTTTTTAAAAAAAGAAAGTGGAAAACATGCACCGACTTAAAAAAAAAAAAAAAAGGGACTTCCCTGGTGGTGCAGTGGTTAAGAATCCACCTGCCAATGCAGGGGACATGGGTTCGATCCCTCATCCGGGAAGATCCCACATGCCGCGGAGCAACTAAGTCCGTGTGCCACAACTACTCAGCCTGTGCTCTAGAGCCCGCGAGCCACAACTACTGAGCCCTCGTGCCACAACTACTGAAGCCTGCGCGCCTAGAGCCCGTGCTCTGCAACAAGAGAAGCCACTGCAATGAGAAGCCCACGCACCGCAATGAAGAGTAGCCCCCGCTCGCTGCAACTAGAGAAAGCCCGCGCACAGCAATGAACACCCAACGCGTTCAAAAAAAAAAAAAAATTGGGACCAGTTACTATGATTGCCATTGTTACTGTCTACAAGCCCACTCCAGGATAAATGCACATGCATCTAAGAGCAGTAGGTCTGACAAGGATCAACTGGTTTAAGTACTATGCGTATGTGTGCACACATGACACAGTACACACACGTGAAGCATGTTCATGACAAATGAGCACAGTCCAACTCATGGCATTTCCCACCTCGATGCCTATGCTGCAAGCTCTGCCTGGAGTCCCCTTCTTCTCCAGGGACTCCACCAAACTCCTACTCATCCTACAAAGCCCAGATCCCATGCCTCCACCTCCCAGAAGTCTTCCCTGGGCACTCGGCGAAGTCTACAGTAACCACCACTACCCCCAACTCCCCAGCCTATCTGTCTCTCTGTCCCAGGATGGGTCCTGTAACTGGGATTAGAACCTGGCAACCCAGGTTGCTCTGGGCCATAGGCTCGGTTCTTGATCCTTCCTAGTGACAGATGTGACGCTGATTCCCTCCTTTGCCTTCTGGGGCCACTCGCAGCTTCCTGAGTTTTCTCTCACTTTGGTTTGGGATTGTTGCTGATTCTGAAGGCTGAGAAGAGGCTGCTGGCGCCGCACCTCCCAACAAGCCTCTGTCCACAGGAAGCAAAGTCCTCACAGAGCAAGGACCCTTCCAGCCCCCAGCCCAGCCCACTCGGGACCCCGAGCGCTCTAGCAAGTGGGTGAAGGAGCGGGTGGGCAACGCCATGAAGGCACAGGCTTGTGGGTACATGGCAGTGACGCCATCCACACAATGGGCCGCTGGCTATAGCTGGGGCCCTGTGTCCGCCCCATCACTGCATCCAATGCTCACTGACACCCTGTCGCACTCCTTCTGGCCAGGAGGAAAGTGGACATCACAGAGGTGGGGTGGCCCACGGACCAGGCCAGCCGCACAGCCTGCTGTCTCGCCAACCTTTCCTGTCCAAACACGAAGGATTCTCCTTCCACCCTCCCCGCGCCCCGTGGGACATCACGGCCCAGGAGCCCCCATCCCGCTGACTGAGGACCTGAGGCGGCACTCACACCCACAACCCTTCTTTGTGGAGCTCTGACTGGAGACCAGGCACTGCTGTAGCCACTTTGAAGGCATCCAATCCTCACTTAATGAACGTCTCCAGACATCCAAGGTGTATTTAATCCTGACCGCAACTCGGTAAGGACTGTACCGTCATTGTTTACAGAGGGGGAAACAGACACAGCTTGCCCAAGTCAAGCAGCAAGGAATTTGCAAATGCCCTGCAAAACCACACACTACTCCCCTTCCATAAGGAAACAAGGGACCAGAGAAGCACAGCAGGTTTCCTGAGGACACACAGCGGGGGTTACGTTGCACACTGTCCCGGCTTCCTGCCTGACTGAATGAGAGCTTGGATCTAAGGGGGTGAGGAAATACTCTGGGTGGGAGATTGGAGGCCCACCTCTCCCACACCGGCCTTACCCTCGCTGGGCCTCCGGAAGAGCGAGTAGGCAGGACCAGCCACCCTGGTGCAGTCGTGGTTGATGTAGCCGACGGTGGACGGCAGGGCGTACAAGCCTGGCCCGGAGCCTGCGACCAAAGCCTGAGGATCACGGCCTGGGGCCATGCACCCTAAGAGATGGGAGGAGACAGGGGACCAGCCCCTGAGCCCCCACCTGGCCTCCCAGCCAGTCTCCACAGCAGGGGTGTGGGAGTAGCAGTTGCCGGGGTGGTGGGGGGAGTGGCAGGGGCTTTGTGAGTCACAGGAGTTACAGGAGGGCGGGGCTGCAGGGCTGGGGCACCCTGGGACCGCTGAGGCCCAGACACACAGATACACAGTCACAGGTGGGAAACTGAGCCCCAGACGCAGAGATACGCAGTCACAGGTGGGGAAACTGACCCCTGGACACAGAGATACACTGTCACAGCTGGGAAACTGACCCCTGGACACAGAGATACACTGTCACAGTTGCAACGTTTGGTGGCCTCTGCAAGAATGTCCGTGCTACATAGGCCACGGAATCTGACTCCAGCGGCTTTGCTACAGATGGGGAAACTGTGGCAGGGCTGAGGCGGAACGGAGATCCCAGGGTCAGTGTCAGAGTTAGGGAGGCTCAGCTCCCCCACGGACCGCTGCACAGGCTCCCAGGTTCTGCTGCTCTCTCTGAGACAATTATCACCAGTGAATACACTGCAAAGGCTTTTTGCTTGTTTTTCCTCGTGTCCGTCCCCCCACGGGGCCTCTGCTGCTCTCTTGACCACTGTACCCTCAGCACCGGGAAAGGTGCCTGGCCTTTAAGACACTCAACTCACGGGCCCTCAGGAATGCCACATTCACACCCATACTGCGGGAAGGAAAACTGAGGTTCGGGGAAGCACAGGGGCCTAGAGACTGCCTGCTCCAGCCAGGCTCCCACACATTCCAGACACCCCAGTGGGGGGCACTGGAGCAGGGAAGGGTCCCACCACCACGGCCCCCTCGCCCACCTACCGTTCTCCAAGGGGGCTACCCCGCAGGTCCTCCTCAGACCAGTCTCCGGGATTTGGCAGTCGGTGGTCCGCCGGCCCAGGGCCACCGGAGTCAGCCGTGGAGCAGGGTCGCAGGGGAGGGTCCCCATGGTGGGCAGGGGCGGGTCCGGGGCTCCTGGTGTCAGCTTCTTGGCCACGCAGCTCTGGGCTACAGGTGCCGACACCTTCCCGGATCCTGGCGGCTTCTGCGGGGTTCGCAGAGCCCCGGGCAACCACACCCTCCAGACGGCACAGACGGCCCCTTGTCTGTCGGCAGGGAGTCTGGGGCCCTGGCCCGAGCAGGCTGGCCAGCGGTCACTGGCCTGGAAGTGGGGCCAGGATCGAGTGTCGGCCAGGTAGCTGGATGGTCCAGGAAAGAATCCGGTGTCAGCAGAGCCAGTCCCCCGGGAGCCAGCTGAGTTGGGCAGCCCAGGCCAGAGCAGGCCCTGGGGAGCCGGAGCTGCAAACAGGACACCCACAGCCTGGTGGCAGGAGGGACAGGTGAGGTCATGGGCGGCTGGCCCCATTTCTACAGCTAAGGAAACTGAGGCACGGTCCAAGGTCGCCACTCTGGGAGCTGCTTCCTCCCCTCCTTCCTTCATCCAGGAAGGACTTATTGGGCGCCTACTGTGTACCAGTTTCTGTTTGGGTTGGTGGGACACGATGGAAACAGGCAGACGGGGAGTTGATGTTTTCGCGAGGGGAGAGAGGAAATAAGCGATAAATGTATAAATGAGCACACCGTAGGTTCAAAGGCTAAACGTCCTGCAAACATACAGCAGGGCAGGGGCAGGATGAGAGGCCACTGCGGTGAGAAGGTGAGGGAACAGCATTTCAGGATAGGGAAGGGCTGTGCCGAGGCCCCGGGCAGGAGCTAGGACGGCAAGGAGGCGGCAGTGCTCCTCCGGGACAGGCCCCTGCCTTCCAGAAGCCAACAGGGATTTACTCCATCCTAATGCAGAGTTTATTTCCTTGGCGGCACCGAGGGCTACCACTGTGTCAGGCTCCAAGACGGGGCTCGGGGAAACCTGTCTGAAGAGAATTCACATTCCTGTCTCTTCCTGGCATCCTGGTTTGTTGTTGTGTTGTCAGCCCCTTTAGCACTGCCATGTGTTACCAGCTGTATTGAGTTACAATTCACATACCGTACCATTCATTCCACAACGTATTTTTCATGCATTCTGTAATTTTTTAACTTTTTAATCAAAAAGTCATAGTCTGTGTCAAAGGTCATAAAACGTATATTGGAAAAGAAGATCTTAAAACCAATGACCTAGAAAACTGTAGAAAGAATTCACAAAGCCCCCTACCAAAAAAGCTGGCTCTTTGAAAGGATCAACAAATTTGATAAGGCTCCAGCTGGACTGATCAAGAAACCAACGAGGTGAACCAATCCCAACATTGGGAACGGAGGACGGGCAGGGGTAACGCGGTCCGTGTGAAGCCAGAAAAAGGCCCTTTGCTGAGAGGCACCTGAGGCGCTTTCTGCGCCGGCATCATCGTGTTTAATTAACCCAGCATCTCGTAAGAGGTACTGATGCTGACCCCTCTGTGGTCACAGGAGGGGAGATGACGCTCGGCAGGGAGAGCGACAGGCACGGACCCTTGACTCGGGTTTTAGAGCAAAGCTTAGGGTCAAGGGCTTCTCCCGGGTTCTAATTCCCGCTCAGCTTTCTGGAAGTGCTGAAATCCTCTGGATTCCCGTCGCCCTAAGGATAAAATCCAAGCCCTCCCTGTCACACAAGGCCCCGCACGGTCTCACCCCCACTTCCACCTGCCCCGGACTCCTACTACTCAGCCCTGGTCCACACCCCTGTGGCCACATCAGCCGGCTTCCTGCTCCTTGGGTGGGAACCTCTGGGACTCTACCTGCCCACCCTCCCCCTGGGATGCACGTTCTGCAGATCAGCCCACAGCCAGCTCCATCCTCAGTCACCTGTGGGCCCCAACACTGGACAAGCTACGCGCTTCTTTCCAGAAGCTCACAAACTCCAGAGCCATGGACAGAAGCGGGCGCTGAGGAGGGAGATGGGGGATAAATACCCCACCTCCCTCTCCTTCTGCCTGTTAGCGCCTCCCATTGACCCACACTGGCCAGACTTGCAGGAGCCCAGAGACACCCCACTGAGGTCAGCCTCTGGGGCCCAGGGCAGGCAGAGGAAGGACCCCAGCCCTCCCCATGCCTGGGGCCCCCAGCCCAGGCTCCATCAGCCAGCCCTGGAGTGAAGACAGCTAGAGACACTGGTTCCAGTCAGGATTCGGCCCCCACTGTTTCCTCTCTGTGTTACAGTCCCAGAGATGAGACCCTACATTCAGATTCCATTTCCCCTCTGTGCCCTAGGAAAGAACCAGGGGCTAACACGGAGTGCGGGGTGGGAGGGATAGACTGGACCAGCAACCTGAGCTGGGAAGGGTGCTCTGGGGACCTCCAGGCCCAGCCCCCTCCCCGCCTGAACTCGGCAACCCCAGCCCACCGGCCCCCCCACTACTGGCTCACTTGTCTCTGCAACTCCAGCCCAGAAATCTTCACTCCACCAGGTGAGCTGAGATGCCAGTTAGCTCAAAGCAGATGCAAAGAGCCGTGTTTTAATCCGAACTGACACAGGGGCAGCAGAGGGCAAATCACAGAACTAGTAGAAGGAAGCCTAGCTGGGCGTGAGAGCAGGGCTCAGGCCCAGCCACAAGGCCGAGGTGCGGGCAGTGTCTGGGGAAGACTGCAGAGCCGAGCCGATGCCTGGATACAGCCGGCGCTCCACCAGTTTCAGCCCTTATCACAGTTACTGCTTCAACCAGGATTCAGCTGTGCGTCAGGCACTTTCAGGTACTGGGGAAACAGGGGTGAACAAAAACCATAAACTCCTTTCCTCCCCTTTTTATGGAGAGAGGCAGGCAAGTAAGTCTGCAGGTGTTAACGGCAAATAGCAAGGAGGGGCCGGAGGTGTGGGGAGTGCAGCTGGGGAAGCCTCACTGAGCAGGTGTCACTGGAGGAGAGAGCAGGGGAGACCTGGGGAGAGGGCGCACCTGGCAGGGGCACCGCCGGAACAAAAGCCCTGGGACAGCATTGCGCCCGGCGTGTGGGAGGGACCGCGGGGAGGCCCGTGGCGGTTGGAATGGAATGAGCGAGGGGGAGAGGAAGGAGGTGAGGGCAGGAGGGAACGGGGTGGGTCGGGTGGTGCAGGACCCGGGAGCGCGGAGAGCTCGGCTCTCACCCGGAGGGACGCGGGACCCCCCCCCTCCCAGGGCGGCGGGCAGAGCAGGGACGCGGACTCGCTGCTCACAGGCGCCCTCTGGCGGCTTCGGGGAGAACAGGCCGTGGGCGGCACCGGGAGCCGGGGCGGAGGGGACTGCGGGGGTCTGGGAAGGGTGGGGTGGGGGAGATGCGGGGGAGGGACGGGGGTTGTCAGGGAGGATAGTGGGGAATTGCGGGCCGAGGAACTGTGGGGCCAGCTTAGCTGGGATGGAGCAGGAGGGAGCGAGAAGCAGGTGAGTTCTGGGTCTACTTTTGTGTGTGTGTGTGTGGCCGCCTTGGGTCCTCGTTGCAGCGAGTGGGAGCTACTCTTTGTTGCGGTGGTCGGGCTTCTCATTGCGGTGGCTTCTCTTGTTGCAGAGCACGGGCTCTAGGCGCGCGGGCTTCAATAGTTGTGGTGCACGGGCTTAGCTGCTCCACAGCATGTGGGATCTTCCCAGACCAGGGCTCGAATCCGTGTCCCCTGCATTGGCAGGCAGATTCTTAACCGCTGCGCCACCAGGGAAGCCCTGGGTCTACTTTAAAACTAGAACCAACAGGGTTTGCAGGCAGATTTGATGGAGGCAGGGAGGGAGCCACGAGCCTCCAGGATTTGGTCTGCTCACCTCAAAGAACGGAGCTGCAGGTACCTGGGAGGTCGCAGAGGCAGGGGGGGCAGGGTTTACAAGACCATGAGTTCAGTCTTGGGATTGTGGGCTTGGGACTCCGTGGGACATGCACAGAGACACCTGGTCAGCCAGCTGACAGGGTGGGTTGTTGGTTATCTATGGGCCCTGTGGGTTCAGAGGCACCTTGCCTTTTACCCCGAGGGAGGTGGGAGCCCCGGAGGGTTTGAAGCAGTGGTCAGTATTAAGAGAAAGGGAGGTGTCAAGAATGGCTTCGACCTGAGTCTCCTGAAGGAAGTTGACCTCAACTGAGAAGAGGGCTCCAGTTGCTTTCCTTAGTTGTTTACTGTCCGATTCTGCCCTGCTCCCTCCTGACACACACGCGCAGAGGAAGAGGCGGAGGCTGTGCGTGTCCTGTCCTGGGGTCCAGCACATCACCAGTCTAAAGCAGGCTCACAAATACCCTTAAAAGAAAGGGGTGAGGGGTTGTTGACACTGCTGCGCTGAGCCGAGGTCTCCCACCCGTCTCTAAAACCATCCGGGAGCTAAAAGTGAGTTTGCACCCCAGGAAGCTGGGTTACTGGATGGCCTGCTGTTCTGTCCCTGGCATGGGGGGGCCACAGGCCAGGTGTTTGCGGGGCCACCACCCCATGCAGTGCCAGCTTTCCCCCTGCCCTCCTGGCCTGAGATCTGTCCCTTCCCACCTCCCAGGGCCCTCGCAATTGTCCCTTATCCGGGCCTGACTCAGACTCACGTGCCTCGGTGGCCGCCTGCCCCTTTGTTCCGGGGGCGGGGGTGCTAACAAGGAAGACTTGTTCTTCCAGGGATCAGGACTCAGAGAACCTGCCAGCTTCCCTCCTGCCTCCATCCGGGAAAGAGCCGGCAGCGGCTCTCCACGTGGGACCAGGCCAAGCAGGGAGGCAGCAGCTCTCCTGTTCTGCTGGGTACCCCGCTGCATGCCCGCCCGAGTCCCCATTATGAGGATGAGCACACGAGGTCCAGAGGAAGGAAGGGCTCGAATGGGGGGGGGGGGCTGGAGAGCGTCTCAGCAGGCTTTCCTGGAGCCCACAAAGTCCTACCCGACCACGACCAGGTCCTTTCTCCCCTCTCTGGCTTTATCCATCCCTCCAGGGCCGCCCCTCTGGCCTCCCAGATGCAGGGCCTTTGCACTCACTGTACCTTCTACCTGGTACACTCCTTCCCACACAGATGCTTCCTAATTCTCTTCACTTCCCCCAAGTCTTTGCTCAAACCTCCGCATCTGCCCACCCAACTTCATCCTACAACTTGCCCCATGTCCACACTGCCAATCCCCCTTCCATCTTTTTCTTTTTCCCACAGCATTTATCACCCACTAACATAGCGTAGCATTTGTCCCGAGCACAGTGATGGGCTGGAGCTCATGAGAGCTGACTTAGCAAGTTAATGTCATGCTGGCAGCTCCCATCAGCCACGGTGGGAGTATTTACACCCAGGAATCAGCATGAAAACAGCTACAGAGCAGGACTTTTTGCCCTAAAGTGCCAGCTGTCCAACATTTATAGGCACACTGCGCCTGTTTATCATACTTAATGTTTACGCCTCCTGGCTCCCGCCCCCGCCCCGCATCCATAAGAATGGAAGCCCCTCGGGGCAGGGTCGGCCCACTTTGCTCTCTGCTGTCACCCGGGCACCGAGAACAGTATTTGGCAACTGGTGGGCGCTCAATAACTATTTGTGTCTTAATGAGTGACCCTCATCAGGGCCCCTGAGACAAAACCACCCTCAGCCATCCTCCCAGCGCTAGAGAACACACTCAGGGCCCCAGCACCGTGACCCTGGGCCGGGCAACAGGACTCTGGCCGCCTGGCACGGACTCCATCACAACACACGACCCTCGTCACGACCCCACCCCGGCCGCTGAGACGCCCCCGCAGCCCCGACGCCACGGCCCAGCCGCGGCGGTGCAGGGGCGGCTCCAGGCCCGGCCACGCTCCTCTGTACGTTCCTCGGGGCCGGCGCCTTCCGGTTCGGGGTGGAGGACAGGACCCCCGGCCTCGCCGCTTCCCCGAACCCACCCGAAACCGCCTCAGGGGCTTCCGTCCCGTACCTCCCCGTCCAGGTCCCGGGCGATGCCAGCGCAGCAGGGGCACTGGGGGCGGGACCTTTAAGAGGCACAACGCCGCTGTCATTCGCCCTAAATTACGCGCAGACGGACACCCCCTCCCCAGCCTCCAAGTCGGGCCCGAGGGCCGCGCCACCTCGTTGGCCAGTCGGGGCTAGAGAGCCCCTGCGCTGCGCGAGGCCTTGTGGGAAACGCGCCCCGGGCCGCCACCCTGGCGCCCAGGGCATGGCCGGACTTGTAGTCCGGCAGCGCGTGGCGGCCGCAGAAGACGCCGGTACGCGCGGGTGGCGGGAGCCGGGACCCGGGCGCTCCTGCCTTAGTGGCTGCAGGATGCGGCGCCTCCCGGGGCCGAGCCGAGCTGAACCGCCGCGGCCTGCTGGCCGAGGAGCTCGTCATCAGGGACGGCGGCGCGGTGGGTGCACCAGTCCGGCCCGACACTGACCCTCAACCCCGGCCCGACCCTGACCTTCAGCCCCGACCCGTAACCTTCGGCCCCGGCAGGACTCTGATCCTCAGCCCCGGAAGGACCCTGACCCTCAGCCCCGGAAGGACCCTGACCCTCAGCCCCGACCCCTGACCCTCAGCCCCGGCAGGACCCTGACCCCTGGCCCCAGCAGGACCTTGATCTCAGCCCCCACCCTGACCCTCACCCTGCTGGGCACCCAGCTTACCTGGATCAGTCTCAGCCTTGGATGTTGGACCTTGGCCCCATTCCCTACCCAGCACCCACAGAGCCCTGCCCCAGACACCCAGGCGCAGCCCTACCACCCCAGTTTCCCACCCTCCCTGCAGAACCACCCCCAACCCCACCTTGACTGGGCTCTGAACTTACACCCCCCCCGCCATCACCCAGACCTCGCTGCAAGGCTCGGATCCTCCTGGTCCCACTCATGTCACAGGTACAGACCCTGCGCTTGAAACAGGCCCCTTGGGCAGAGAACTTTCCTGAGGGGTCTGCGCACTGGGCGCCGACGGTGACCCCAGCCCAACCACTCCCCCTCTCCAGGCAGGGCGCCCCGAGGCTCCCAAGTCGTCCATCAGCAGCCTGCCACCCAGGGTTTCCCAACCTCTGAGGTTCCCAGCACTGCTGGCACTGGGGTGCAATGGTTCTCCGGGCGCTGTGGAGGGTGGAGTGGCTCCCTGGCCCCAGCCTCTCAATGCGGGGAGCCTCCACAGTGTGACAACCACTGTCCTAACCCCTCAGCACAGTAGGGGTCCCAGGGCTCAGCCTGGGGTCCGGTGGAGGACCCCAACATTTCCATTCTGTGCTCACAGACACAAAGCCAATGCAAGTCCCCCCCGCCCCCGCCAACACTGGAGAGAGTCCCAATGGCCACACAGAAAAAACGGAAAGAGAAACTGGTGCCATCAGTAAACAGAAAATCAGTTTTTAAAAGGTGCTTTAGGGCTTCCCTGGTGGCGCAGTGGTTAAGAATCCACCTGCCAATGCAGGGGACACAGGTTCGAACACCTGGTTGGGGAAGATCCCACATGCCGCGGAGCAGCTAAGCCCGTGTGCCACAGCTACTGAGCCTGCGCTCTAGAGCCCGCGAGCCGCAACTACTGAGCCCACGTGCCACAACTACTGAAGCCCACGAGCCTAGATCCCGTGCGCCACAACAAGAGAAGCCACGTCAGTGAGAAGCCTGCGCACCGCAACGAAGAGTAGTCCCCGCTCACGGCAACTAGAGAAAGCCCGCGCGCAGCAACGAAGACCCAACGCAGCCAAAATTCAATAAATTTAAAAAAAAAAAAAAAGGACTTCCCTGTGGCACAGTGGTTAAGAATCTGCCTGCCAATGCAGGGGACACGGGTTCAAGCCCTGGTCCAAGAAGATCCCACATGCCATGGAGCAACTAAGCCCGTGCACCACAACTACTGAGCCTGCACTCTACAGCCCATGAGCCACAGCTACTGAGCCCACATACCACAACTCCTGAATCCTGTGCGCCTAGAGCTCGTGCTCCGCAACGAAGAGAAGCCACCGCAATGAGAAGCCCGCGCACCGCAACAAACAGTAGCCGCCGCCCCCTCCCCCCCCCAGCTTGCCGCAACTAGAGAAAGCTCGCACGCAGCAATGAAGACCCAACACAGCCAAAAAGTAAATAAATAATTTTTAAAAATGCTTTATTTAACCAGGTATATCCAAAATATTATCATTTCAACATGAAATACTCAATAAATGCTGAGATTTTTACATTCTGCACTCATACTAAATTCTCTAAGTCCAGCGTGTATTTTACCCTTACCTGTATTTTCTGCTTAATTTTCATTGGAAGTATTTCATCTGTATATAAGATTTCCTAAAACTGTAGATGAGGGACTTCCCTGGCGGTCCAGTAGTTAGGACTCTGCGCTTACACCAAAGGGAGCACAGGTTCGATCCCTGGTCAGGGAACTAAGATCCCGCGAGCCCCGCGGCACAGCCCAAAACAATAAAAAATAATAAAATCGTAGATGAAAAAGGAGATTCATAAACCCAAATTGTCCCAAATGTACTTAAAAGTTTTCCAATAAGTGGATCAAACGTCTGTTTTTAGGTTGGTATTTAAATTAAAAATTACATTTCAGGGGGTGAGTAGCCGTGCCTGGCTGGCAGCTCTGCCCAGGCCTGAGTTTGTCCTGTGCCCCAACCTTGTCACCTCCCCAGCCGGGCCCTGGAATGGATCAGCTGGGCTGCAGCCAGCTGGCCTACGGCAAGGTTGGAATTTCACACAGCTGGCCCAGCGCTGGCCCTAGTGACCCACGGCAGTTCCTCGTCAACTGTTTGCCTTCACTGCAGCACTTCTGCCCTGGGGGTGGCCCTTCCGCTCCTCAGGGAACACCCATACCGCCATCACAGCACTGGGTCGGCTTCCTCCTCAGACAGAGCTGGTCCCCACACCAGGACTGCCAAAGTGGATGCGTGGGGTGGTGTAGAGGGGGGAGGGTGTTCAGCTGGGGGTGGATGGATACATGGGTGGGTGGACAGCTGGCCGACAAGTGGCCAGAGGGACAGGTGGGTGGGTGGTGGGCGAGCAGACCTCTGATCTGAGCTCCACCCTGGTCTGCCCACACCTGCTAAAGTCAGTCTGGGCCTGTCCTGAGGGGTCTGCTCTGGGCGCTGACGGTGACCCCAGCCCAACCCCTCCCCCTCTACAGGCAGGGCGCCCCGAGGCTCCCAAGTCGTCCACCAGTCAGCCATCCTCACCCCCTCAGCCCAGCTCGGCCAGGGGACTTCAGGGGCCAGCAGGGACGTCGAAGGCCTGCTGGGACAGCTCCTGTCCAGCCCTAGAGCTGGCTGTGTAACAGGCGACCCCTCGCTGAGGAGCCTCTCTCCCCTCCCCCAGCCTCCCTGAGACCACCGAGGCAGGGAGCCACCCAGTGAGGGGGCTCAGGCTAAAGTCTGGGGTGCTTCAACGCCAGAGCTGGGTGGGGCACCTGACAGGGGCCCCAAATGACCCAGCCCTGCCCTCAGGGCTCCAGCTCACCCCAAAGGAAATCCGTGAGGCCCCCAAGTGACCAGTGATGTTAGCGAGGGGAGCTGGCCAGCCGCGGTGCAGGGGTCCTGGGGGAACGGGAATCCCCCAAGGCTGGGGCGCTGGCCTCTCTGGACACCCTCCTTGGCCCCGAGTGCCCTGCAGAGCCCCAATGCCATCCTGGGAAGGTGGGGAGGAAGCCAGGATGTTGGGCTTGGGTGGCGGCCGGGACCTCCATGGGAAGGAGGCTTCCTACACAGGCCACTGAGGACTTCCTCCCGGTGGGGTGGGGGACCGATGCTGGGAAGCGGGGACCAAGAGCAGGAAGCCCAGGCTGGAGGGATACAGCCAGGACCTCAGCCCCCACCCAGGCGGCTCCCGTGGGCTCAGTCACGTAGGAACAAGAGCAGATGTCCCTGGGGCAGGTGGGAAGTGCGGTTCAGTCCCCCCCGCCCCCCCTACCCCGCTGGTGCTGGCCCTGCCCCTCCTGGGGTCCATCCAGACCCCCTCCAGTCACCTGCCCCATCCCTCTCTTCTGCCCCCACCCCTTCCTCTGTCTCTCTCTGTCTCCCCACCCCCCTTTTCTTCTTCCACCTCTGCCCGGAACCTTCTTCCTCTGTTGAGCCCACCTGTCCCTTCCTCGGGGTGGCCTCTGCTGATGCTGCGGTCATTGTGTTCCCCTTAGCACTGTCCTCTTAAGCCGCGGGTGTCATTAACCCTCCTCGTTCACGCAAGCAGAGGCTTGGAGCTGGAGGGGCCAGCGATGGCAGGGGAGGGGCAAGTCCACACCCTGCAAGGGCCTCGGCTGCCAGGGTGCCAGGAAGCCGGGTCAGGGCCTGGGAAGAGACCCATTCACCAGGCCTACTGCCCCCCACCCGGGTTAAGGGCCCAGCTTCCCGAGAAGGGCCCACACCTCCGGCCTGGGGAGGGGCGGCACCTTGGAGCTGCCTTCCTGTGCGGCCTTTCCTGGCACCGAGGTAGGAGGGGGATGGGACCAAGGAAGTTAGACGCTGGGTTCGCACACTTGGGGCCCCCTGAGTCTCCGCTCCCCTCCCCTGCCCCCAGCGGCACCCCAGCCCCCCACTCAGCTCCCTTCCCCTGCCCACCGGCCCCTGCTCTTAGGCCCCAGTTTCTACCTCTGACAATTAAGATGTTGAGAAGACAGACGGGCAGGGCTGGTGGTGCTTAGAAACAGCATGGCCTGGCGACTCCTCTCTTACACTGAAGTCAGGGAAACTGAGGCAGAGTCAGGCGGGGGTGGGGGGACAGCCAGGACTCTCCATCCTTTTCCTCCTACATGCCCGCTGCACACGGGGTCTGGGGTCACAGCGGACGAGATCCCCCCATTCCCAGTACAAGGGGGATGTGACATCAGCCACTTGACCTCGTTAAGGACTGCGAGGAAGTCAGGTTGGGGGGAAGCTGGCTGGGGAGCTTCCCACTCAGGAGGCG
This sequence comes from Aethalodelphis obliquidens, assembly GCF_003676395.1. Taxonomy (NCBI): domain Eukaryota; kingdom Metazoa; phylum Chordata; class Mammalia; order Artiodactyla; family Delphinidae; genus Aethalodelphis; species Aethalodelphis obliquidens. The sequence goes on along the minus strand of NW_020837997.1, from coordinate 14,361,160 downwards.
GCATCTGGGCAGAGACGGAGCAGGGGAGGCTCATGCTAAGGTCCTGAGGCTGCCTGGTCCGGAGGCTGCTCGGTCTCATAGGCTCCAGCCACGGCCAGGAGTTGGGATTTTTCCCTCTGCCAGGGGAAGCCGTGGGGTGTCCACGTGCTGAGAGGGTGTTTCTAAGTCCACTCTGGGTGCAGGGTGGTGAACGGCTGTGAAGGAAACTGGGGCCAGGCTGAGGGGCCCAGAGGAAAGCGTGGATGGATTCCAGCGTTGGGAAGATGAGGTTCTCAGGCCTCGCCGATGCCCGCTGTGGGTCCCCGCCCCCAGGCTTCTCGTGGGGAGCCCAGACCCAAGTCGCTGTGTGGAACAGAGCACTGAGGCCCCATGTTCGGTGTCCCAGGGTCCCATCACGCCTGCCCGTTTGGCGGACAGGAGACAAGCTCAGAGGTGGGTGGGCCTCGGCTCCACACCCTACAGCATCCTCACCCCTGACGGGACCCATCTTCCAAGCGGATTGCTCGGGGCGGTCCACCGCAGGAGACCTGCTGCGCGGCCGCCCAAGCTATCGGGGGAGACTGCTCCCCACCGTCCCCGAGCGGCCGCTCCGGGCAGCGAGGGCTGAGACTCCCGCGACTGGGCGAGCCCGGCGCCAGCCCTGGGCCTGGCTCCGATTTCCATTCAATTAACCTCGACAGTCAGCCCTCTCCCGCCTCCATCTTCCGATCTTCAGTCTCTAAAAGTGAAACCTGGAATCGGCCCAGACCCTCCGCCCGCGGGTTCTGACCTCGGCCTCCCCCGCCCCCATCTCTGGCCCCCAGTCCCTGCCTCTCTGTCGCCTCCAGGGTCGGGGGTCAGGGTGGGAAACCCCCTCGGGAAACCCCCGGGGAGCAGCTGGAGGAGGGGGAGGGGAAGCGGGGTCGCGGGGCCGGGGGCGGGGGGAGACGGAGCCCGGGGCGCCAGTATTTAAGCCGCCTCCCCCGCGGGCAGGGGACAGAGCCGGGGACAGAGCATGGAGCAGGGACTCGCCCTCCTGCTTCCCCTCTTTCTGGGGCTGCTGCAGCTGGGCCGCGGTGAGCGGGGCAGGGGTCTCCGAGCCGGGAAGGGGTTGGGAGAGAGGAGGGGCTCGGAGGAGGGGGCTGGGGCTGGGGGCGCGGGGTGGGGCTGAGAGCGCCGTCGCCCGCAGGTGGGCCGCTGGAGGTGGAGCCCCCCGAGCCCGAGGTGGCGGTGGCCGTGGGCGAGTCGCTACAGTTCACCTGCCGCCTGGCCTGCGAGGACGGCAGGGCGGCCTCTGTGCAGTGGCGGGGCCTGGACACCAGCCTGGGCGCCGTGCAGTCGGGCGCGGGTAGCAGCGTCCTCTCCGTGCTCAACGCCTCGCTGTCGGCTGCGGGGCCCCGCGTGTGCGTGGGCTCCTGCGGGGACGTCGCCTTCCAGCACATCGTGCGGCTCCTGGTGTTCGGTGAGCCCCCGCCCCTCCCTCCGTCGTGGCACACGTGGGGGCCCAGCCAGCGGCCCTGCTTTCCCGCTATCCTTGTGCCACCTCTGCCTGGGAGGCTTCCCGGATTGCCCAGCCCGCCCCAGCTCAAAGCCGGCCTCGCAGGTCCTCCTGGGTCGATCTGCAGTCCGCTCCCTCCTCCCCGCATCCCCTCTCCCCCAATCCACCCCCAAACCTCCTGTACCTGACCCCCTTGCCCTTTCTGCGGGTGGGACACTGGGTCTTCCCTGTCCCCGGGCACCAGCAGTCCCCACGCCCCCTCCTCAGGGCCCAGCCCTGACCCTCGGAGCTCTGCCCACCCCCTTCCTCCACTCCCTCCACAGCCTTCCCGGACCAACTGACTGTGGCCCCAGAGGCCCTGGTGGCTGGGCCGGACCAGGAGGTGTCCTGCACAGCCCACAGCGTCACGCCTGCTGGCCCTGACACCCTCTCCATGTCCCTGCTCCTGGGAGATCAGGAACTGGAGGGGGTGGAGGCCCTCCGGGATGTGATGGAGGAGCCCCAGGAGGGCGAGGACCCGCTGTTCCAAGTGACACAGCGCTGGCTGCTGCCCACCTTGGGGACACCCGCCCCACCCTCCCTCCACTGCCAGGCGACCATGAGGCTGCCCGGCTTGGAGCTGAGCCGCCGCCGGCCCATTCCAGGTGAGCCTGTGCCTCAGTGTCCCCCAGGAAGTGGGTGAGGTCACACCACCCAGCGCCTGTGAGCCTTGATGAGCGGTGCCCAGCGGCTCTTATGGAATCCTGGTTAAGCCCCTCCCCTGCTGTGTCACCACCTGGGCAGGTCACAGTACCACAGACGAGGAAAAATTGCATTCGATCTTTATTTTATTTTATTTTAAAATTAATTATTTTTGGCTGTGTTGGGTCTTTGTTGCTGTGCGCGGGCTTTCTTTGGTTGCAGCGAGCAGGGGCTACTCCCGTTGTGGTGCGCAGGTTTCTCATTGCGGTGGCTTCTCTTCTTGAGGAGCACGGGCTCTAGGAGCGCAGGCTCAGTAGTTGTGGCACACGGGCTTAGTTGCTCCGCGGCATGTGGCATCCTCCCCGGTTAGGGCTCGAACCCCTGTTCCCTGCGTTGGCAGGCGGATTCTTAACCTCTGCGCCGCCAGGGAAGTCCCTGCATTCGATCTTTAGTCTGTCCCTTCGTGGCAGCCAGGGGCTACTTCTCACTCGTTTATTCATTCAGCAGATTCGCTGAGCACCTACCCTGAGCCAGGTCCCATGAGGTGCTGCCCTTCCTCTGCCCACAGCCCTCCAGGGCTCCCACCTCCCTTTGGGTGAAAACCCAAGCTCCCCGTGCCCACGGAGCCCTACAGAGCCTGACCTGCTTGCCCGTCCCCCACCCCCACCCCCTGCCTCACTTCCTCTCTCCCCCTCACTCCGTCTGCTGTCCCTCCGACACCCTAGGTGCAGTCCTGCCCCAGGGCCTTTGCACTGCTGTGCCCTCCACCGGAACGCTCTTCCCCACATCTCCCTCACCTCCCTCGTGTCTCCTTCCCAGTGAGACTTGCCCTGACCTCTCTGTCCAAGGGGTCAAACCCCACTCCCACCCCCACCACACACACACACACACACACACACATACACACACACTCAGGCCCTTTCTCTTCTCCTGTTGAATGTTTGTTGACACCTTTTATCAACATCTGACTCCTGTGTGCTCTCTTTATTTTTTTCCCCATTATCTGTCTCCCCTGCCATTGGTTTCATCGAGATAGGAATGTGTCACTCTCTTTCATGGCTGTCCCCCCAGTGGCTAAAACAGTGCTCAGCGCACAGTAGGTGTCCAATAGATACATCCTGAATGAATTAATCAATAACTGTTATCACGGAGCCTGGCGCATAGTAGGTGCACAAGAAATGCTTGCTGAATGAACTAACGAATGGCAACATTTAACGTGGGGCCTAGCACACAGTAGGTGCTCAGTTCATGTCAGACGTTATTAGTTAGTCTCATCTGGGACAGGCCCTGACCGCATCACTAAGCTTCTGGCAGCCTCTCACTAAGGAAGCACAGATTCGTTCTCTGAGAGGGCACCCCGATACTCATGTTAATGGCTGGGGCCTGGGGGCCGGGAAAGTTTTGGCTCAAGTGGAAGCAGGGGTGTGGGGGGGAGGCAGGGGTGTGCTGGGAGGGTGTGCACAGAGTCCTCCGGATTTGAGAGCCGTCACACAGCAGAACGGACAGATCCCCTCTAGGGACCTCAGTCTCTCATCTGCACCGCACGGGGGAGGGGCACCCCCTTCCCTCTCCCCACCCCTCAGCCCCATAATAATAAGATCCAACACCCGTTCACTCTGCACGCCAGCCCCTGGGGTGGGGGCCTCTCACCCTGCTTTCCAGTTGAGGAAAGTGAGACACAGAGATTTGGATGCTCGCTGTGGGGGGGGGGGCATGACAGACCCCGAGACGGCTCCTGCCCACTGGGATACCCTGCGATTCACCCAAGTGAATGGACGGGGCTTGGAGTGGTTCTGGTCCAACCATGTGGTCCGGGTGGAGAGAGGGAGGGAGGAGAAGGGGCTGGGCAGCAGCAAGAACAGATGGCTGCCGTGTTTTCCAGTCCTGCAGGGCCTGACCTCCCTGGAGCCCCCCGTCATGACCCCCCCAGAGCCCAGCACCACAGAGTCCCCGGAACCCCCCGTCACGACATCCCCGAAGCCCCCCATCACCACCTCCCCCGGGGCCATCCCAGAGCAGGCCTCCACCCGCAGCCCCAGGGGTCCTGGCCTCGTGCCCCGGAACAGCTCCACCAGGCCCTGCCTCCCGGAGATCCACCAGCTGTCAGCAGCAGGGAGCTTGGAGCTGCTGTGCGAGGTGGTCTGCGGCCCAGGCGTGGCCGTGCGCTGGACCCGGGCCCCTGGCGGGCTGGCGGCCTACGAGACGCAGGAGGTGGGGGCCCGGGCTTGGCTGAGCGGCGGGAGCGTGCTGTGGGCCAGATGCCACGGTGAGGGCTGGTTCCAGTGTGGCCTGGACCCAGGGGGCCAGACGGCCAACCTGTACGTGGCCTCAGAGATCTGTGAGTTCAGGGGCTGGGGCGGGCACTGGGGGAGCCTGAGAGGGAAGGGAGCCTTGAGTCTGGCCTTAGACAAGGGGGGCCCTGCCAGCCTGTGTCCCCAGCTGTCCAGTGGACTTCCGTGACCCTATAAGATCACAACTGCCTGCATGGCGATAACTAAGTTTCAGGGACTGTGTAGGTGTCACAGCACTCTATGGGCTAAGACAGCCTGTGGAATAGAAACAGAAATAGAAGGGAATTCCCTGGCGGTCCAGCAGTTAAGACTCCGTGCTTCCACTGCAGGGGGCGCAGGTTTGATCCCTGGTCTGGAAACTAAGATCGGTGTGGCGTGGCCAAAAAAGAAAAAAAAAAAAAAAAAAAAGTAGAATACAGCCACTTTGGTAATTTCCGTTTTTCTGGTAGCCACATTCAGGAATAAAAAGGTAAAATAAGTTTGACAATATATTTCATCGAAACCAATATATCTCAGACGTTATCATTTCAACATGTAATCTATAAAGAAGCATGAATGAGATTTTTTTTTTCCAAACTAAGCCTTCAGAATGCAATGTGTGTTTTACAAAGACAGCGCTGTCCACTCAGACTGATCACATTTCAAATGCAGCTGTGCTGAGTGGTCCCTCACTGGACAGCTCACTTCTAACTCCAAGGTCCTATGTACCTTTCAAAAGACTCACTCTAAAAATAGCTGGATAGTCCAGTGATTTTTATACATTTCAGAAGGCGTTTTAAACCGTGAGGTCCTTTGTAAAATTTCAGGGAACTCGGTCAGTCCGGGAGCCCTTAGCCGACTCTGCTGGGCTGCTCCCCAAACCTGCAGAGAGGTGCAAGACACCGTATGCCTCTCTCTCCAGGCTCCCCGCTAACGTCTGCATACCTGTGGACGGGCAGCTTTGTTCTGGGGCTGCTTCTCCTGGTGTTCCTGACCTACCGCCTGTGGAAACGCTGCCGGCCCACCAGATGACCTGGGCCCCTGCCCCTCCTGGACCACACGGAGGGGGATTTTCCTTCCACTCAGTTGCGACCAGAGGATGTTTGCAGGGTTCTGGACAGCAGGGGGGCTGACCGTGCACCCCTTACCCTGATGGCCAGCACATCCAGGCTCCCCAGCTGGCTGGGCTTCCCTTCAGTGGGGACCCTGGGGAGCCGCCACCCCCACCCACCCCCACGGTGCAGAGCTGGAGAATAAAGAGCATCTGGTCTGACCTCGGTGGTTCCTGTCGCGGTCTGAGGACACGGGGAATCCCCGGCACAGCTCCAACCATCCTCTGCTCTAGGTGACTCACCAGACAGACAAGGAAGGACAGGACACCTCAGCCCCATGTGGCCAGGGGTGGGGGTAAGAGGCGTGTGCTCTTCCTGGTGCCTTTCCCTGCATATGGGGACACTGGCGCTTCATGAGTAACTAGGAGTCCTCAAAAGAAGCGGAGAAAAGTGTTGGCGGACAGCACGGGCAAAGACACAGAAGAGAGGTGGCTTGATAAGGGAAATTGCATCTCTTTTGGGGTGGCTGGAGGCTAAAGCGTGGGGAGAGGCGAGGGAGAGGCTGGAAATGATACCGGCAGATGAAGGGCTGTAGATGCCAGGGTCGTCAGCCTTGTGGAACCGAGGAGCTCTGGGAGAGTTTAGAGCTATAGAGGATGCGGGGTGAGAAAGTTCCCTCTAGTGGTAAGGAAAGGTAACAGCCTGGGACGGGGAACTGGGGACCGTGGGTGGTCCACTCGCTCTGTGAACCCGTACAGCGGACTAGGGGCCGCGGAAGCGCAGACCAGACCCCTAACCCAGCCTGGTGGGGAGAGGGGGCCTTTCCCCACGAGGTGAGCTACAAACTCGCACGGAGATTGGGTTAGGCTGAAGACCAAGCTGAGCACAAAGGCTCTGAGTTGAAAATCAGAAAAGGGGGCGGGAGCGGCGCTTAGTCCCGGAGTTGGGGTGGAACCATCCCGCCCGCTCTCAGCAGGGCTTCCCTGGTAACCAATGAGACCGGTTGCTAGGGGACCATGCTAATGAAGGACTCGCCCACTACCAAGATGGCAAGCAATCCGGCTTCATACCAGAAACCAAGCCCTTCCTAGGGATCCATTTTGGAGTCTGGCAAAATTTAAGTTCCGAGCCTAAGCCAGGAAAGCCAACCAGCACACCCAAAGAGGAAAACGGAGAGAGAGTAAGTGCCAATGAAAACCTAGGGAAAAAGGTGGCCTGCGCTGGTTATTTCCCAGAGTCTCCCCGCGGGATCCGAGCGCCCTCTGCCCTCAACAAAAATGGCCGCCCCGAGGTGCCAGCGCACTGTGAAATATGGACGTCCTTCCGGTCCCGCTGCCCTCAGCGAAGATGGCGGCAGTGGAGAAGCGGCGGCCGCCTGTGGCCCAGGCAGCCAATTTCACAGGCAGCGGCCGGCCGGGGGTGTCCCGAGCAGCGGCGACGGCCGAGAGTGAGGAGGACTTCCTGCGGCAGGTCGGAGTGACGGAGATGCTGCGCGCGGCCCTGCTGAAGGTGCTGGAGGCGCGACCCGAGGAGCCCATCGCCTTCTTGGCGCACTACTTCGAGAACATGGACCTGCGGTCTCCTGCAAACGGCGGCGCCGGGGAGCCCCCGGGCCAGCTCCTGCTGCAGCAGCAGCGCCTGGGCCGCGCGCTGTGGCACCTTCGCCTGGCTCACCACTCCCAGAGGTGCGGGGCTGGGCCGGGCCTGGGTGGGTAGGGGCCGCGGCCGGACTTCAACTCCCAGCGGGTTCCGCGCGGCTCCCCGCCCCCGGCGCCGGCTCTCGAGCGCGGGCCGTGGTGGGAACTGTAGTCCGCTCTGCCTGGCGCGGGAGGGGCGCGGATGGCTCCGGGCTGCAGGGCCCCGGCGGGGCTACCCGAGTGCTGGCACCAGTAGCTCTGGCAGACTTGGGCTTTGGTGATGCCTCTTTGCAGGTGCTGAGGTCCCCCTTGCATCTACCTCACTTTTGAAAATCATGGAGCCCAGACAGGACTTGGCCAAGATCTCAGAGCCAGTCCTCCGAGCCAGGTCCCTCCTAGCTGCCTCGTTCCCAGCGTGGTAGCATCCCCGACCATTCAGCCAGAAAATGAATATTTACAGGGCTGGACCGTGGAGATAGAGAGCAATCCAGGTCCCGCGCGGGCAGGAGAGACGTTCAGTAAGGGGCCTGCATTGACACACAGGGAAAGGTGTTGCAGGCACGAGGCCACCGGCTGCACTGGCCTGGAGGCTGTGGGGCTGCAGTGTGCGACCCACGGGAGAGGGGGAGGCCGGGAGCCTCCGCAGGGCTGAAGCATGGAGGGGTGGAGGGGATGGCGCCTGCCCCCTAACCCCCTTAGAAGCGGGTGAGGGAATGGTCCGTGTCAGGTGGCTGGGGAGGAGCTGTTTGACGCGCAGCATCCACCAGACAAGGTGGGCGCTGGATGTGGGTGGGATGGGTCTTGGATGGGGGTGGTCCCCAGAGAGCCCAGGAAGGGGGAGGAAGCCCAGCAAGGGAGCGTTTCAGCCTGACCCCAGCACCCTCCTGCCTGGGGGCAGCCCTCCCGAGAGAGTCAAGGTGCGGACCCCAAGCAGGGGAGCACAGAGAGGCTGGGAGGGAGCCGGAAGGGGTGTGGAGAACGGGCATCCCATTCGGAGCACCCGGTCTCCACCGCAGGGGAAGGGCAAGCGGGTTGTCCAAAGTGACAGCCAGAAAAGGGAACGGCCAGGGCCACCCCTGAGATGGGGACCTGGCAGGGAGCGGGCTGGTGGGCATCCATGGGTTCTGCTGGGTCTGCAGGGGGTTGTGCAGGAACAGCCCCAGGTGGTCCATGAGATAGGAGGTCACTGGTTTGGAGGAAGTTTCCAGAGTGACTTGGGGACCGTTAAGTTGGGAGCTGGGAAAACCTCGAAGCAGGAAGGTGGACAGTTGGGTCGGCAGCTGAGATGCGTGACGGTGCAGGGTGGTTGTCACCTGGTGGCGGGGGGCGGGGTGGTTGTGAAGGCCTCAGGGGAGCTGAGAAGAGCCCAGGACCCGATTCTGAGGAGCCACAGCCTCAGCGAACCCACAGGAAAGCGTGAGAAGGCAGAACAGACATGAAGGAGGGAACCAGAAGACAGGGAACCAGGACATCTTCCAAGGAGGAGAAGAGTCAGCGGCAGGGTCACCACGTGCAGTCGTGCAGGTCAAGCACTGCACAAGCCGTTCACTCCTTAGACGTCACAGACGAGGACCTTTATGTGAAGGCTTTTTGCAGAGCTTTGCCTAGTTTATGCAAAGGCACCGGCCCTGCGTCCAATGGCCCTAGAGATGAGGGCTGAGAAGTGTCTGTTGGATTTAGAACCAAGGGGGCCATTTGAGTGTCCTGGGGCTGCCGTAACCAATTACCACAAACTTGGTGACTTAAAACAACAGAAATTTATTCTCCCACAGTTCTGGAGGCCAAAGTCCAAAGTCCGGGGGCAGCAGGGCTGTGCCGTCTCTGGAGGCTGTAGGGGAAGGTCCTTCCTGCCTCCTCCAGCTTCTGGAAGCTCCAAGCATCCTTGGCTTGTGGCCGCATCCTCTCAGCCTCCGCCTTGTCTTCCCGTGGCTTCTCTTCTGTGTCACTCTCTCAAAAGGACACTTGGCATTGGTTTTAAGGCTACCTCACCCCACCTCCAGACCCTGAACTAATTACATCTTTCAAAGACGCTGTTTCCAAATAAGGTCCCACTCACAGGTTCCGGGTGGATGTGCACCTGGGGGGACACTGTTCACCATACTGAAGGGGTGTTGGAGTGGTTCTCAGGAGGAGCAGAGTGAGTGGCCGGTGCTGGTGGCACACCTGGTCTCCCCGAGGCGGGGCTGGTGCTGAACTCAAGAGATACGTTCCCAGTCAGGAGCCCCATAACCTCGGCTGCCGGGTCAGAAGCAGAAGCCAGGCCAGGCGGGTCCCCCCGAGGCTGGGCAGCTTCGTCCCTATGCTGAGGGGTGGGCTGGGGAATCCCGGGGCTGCTCTTGAGAGCGACCTCAGCACGAAAGATTTGGGGAGAACTCAACCAAAATCCCCTCTGCTGTTGTCTCGAAATCACACGTGCTGGCTGCTAGGACTGGTGACGGCCCTCAGAGCACAAACACAGCAGACCCGGCATGGTGGCCCAGGGCCGCCTTCTAAGCCACCACGTGCTAATAGGAACAGCAAGAGTGCCAACCGCTGCAGGTCCCCGTGGCCCCAGAAAACATGCAAAGGCACCAAAGGGTCTGAGCCAGTGTCCTCGGCTCCGAGCATCCTCTGTGGGGTGTCCCGGGCTCTGTGGGGTGTGGAGCGGCCTCCCTGCCCCCACCCACGCGATGCCGGGAGCCCTCCCCATTGTGACAAGCACAGACGTCCTCAGACATCACCCAGTGTCCCCTGGGGGCAGAATCTTCCCAGACAAGACCCCCCCAGATTATGGGATTCCACGGACCCCCCAGGAGACTACGTCCCGTGACCGTCTGACCTCTGAGGTCTGGAATGCTGCACACATTTAAATACACACCTGAGTGGGAGGGAGGGGAGCTGACCCACAGACACTGGGGGCCACCCTGGTTCACACCACCTGACTCAGTGGGAATGTATGCAGGCCTCTGGCGTGAGCAGGGAGAGGACCCAATTTCTTTCCAAACAATTAACCAGAGTCACTCCTCAGCACTGCTAACACAGGGGGAGCGCGGTCACTCTGTGCTGGGCCGTCCTGGGCCCTGCAAGTGTTGGGCAGCCTCCTGGGTCTCCACCCACCCAGTGGTGGCAACCATAACTGTCCCCAGAGTCACCAGTGTCCCTTGGGGGCAGAGTCACCCCGTTGAGAGCCCCCGGTCTACCTTGGAAGTCTCCACGTCTCTGTGACAAGACCCGTAAATAGGTTCTTTTTTAACAAATGCCCACGTGCTTTGCAAACTGCTCTGTGCGGGAGCTGATACAGGCAGAGCCTGAGGACCACAGCCCAGGACGGCAGGCGGTGTGGGTGCTCCCTCGTGGCTGGGAGCCCCCGGGAGGGCGGCCTTGAGATGGGGTGTGGCCTTCCTCTGGCTTCTTGCCTGACGCTCTCATCTCACTGGACCGTAACTGCCCCCCTGTGCGTCTTCCTGCCCGCGAGGCCCATGGTAAACAGAACCTGGACAGCGCTGAATGGCAGCTGGTGACAGCTAATGACAGGCGCACAGGGTCCCCTGCCACACGCCGAGCACAAAATCTACCCTCTGTCCTCCCAAGAATCCTGAGACGCAAGGACGAGAACCCTTATTCTCCAGAGGAGGGAAGCAGGGCGCAGTGGCTAGAACCGGTGCAGGTCTGGGCCAGCCAGGAACAGCTCTGAGCACACAGGGTGCTCAGGGGTCCCCACACGCTGCCGCCTCCGGGGGGATTGATTCAGCTCAAGACAACTAGTGGGTCGACCAGGTTCCTTGGGGAGGCATCAGGCAGAGCTGGGCGGATGGTGGACGCTCAGGCCCCATCAGGATGAGCCATCAGGCCACAGGGACACACCCAAGACCTCAGTGGCCTCACACGGCTGCTGTTGGGTTGGCAGGGGCTCTGCTCACTCAGCCTTGCGGGGAGTGGACCCTCCACGGGAAGTGGGCCATGCTCTCGTGGGGGTGGGGCGGCCTGCCTTCAAGACACCCCCGAGATCCACCCCGCCCCCCGTATTCACACCCTCGGGCAGCTGCCTGCGTTGCCACCCTGTCGGTCACCCGCTCCAGGGGCCAGTGCCGTAACCTTAGCACACTCACACTGCCCCGTGGGGAGAGGCCTCCGCAGGGAGCCTTCAGGGGACAGCAGCCCTGCCAGGGTCCTGGTTGAAGACTGAGCCGGGACCACCAAGCCAAGCCATTCCCAGTTCCTGACTCAGGCTGCGACGTGATCTAGGTGTGGGGGTAACTGCCACGCGGCCACAGAGTTGACACGGGCATCATCACTGCCAGGTCCCCCGGACCCACGCGTCCTGGTGAAAGGAGTTGATAACAAAAGCTCCTGCAAGGGGTTATTGTGAGGCGGCAGCAGCTAACACGGTGCCAGTCCTGGGAACGGGAGCATGACGCCGCGTCTGGCACCCCCAGCGCTTCACGGAGTGATCTCACTGGCCCTAAAGCACCAGCACATCCTAAGGACCCAAGAAGTGAGAAGTGAATCCCAGATGGGCGGGACCCCAGGTCCTCCCCCCTCCCCTCTGGGCCTCAGTTCCTCCTCTGTAAAGGGCCTTGACCCACGGAGCTCACTGGGTGAGCATGTCCATCCCTGGGCCCTGCCCTGGGCACCTGCCGTGCTCCGGCCCAGCGTGGACCGGGCTCACACCCACGCTGACCCGTACAGGTCCCACAGATAAGAGTGGAGCTGGGCTCCCAGAAAAGGCGAATGTGAGCCCTGGGGGTGCCCCTTCCTCTGTGGGACCCTTGGCCTGGCCGCTGCCCTGAGCCTCACTTCCCCTTTGCTTTAGTGGAGATGGAACTGGGCCTCGGCTGGCCGCCAGCTGTTGAGAGAAGGATGGGAATGAGACCCGGGTTATCTAGATGCCCAGGCTCACCCCAGCCCACTCACTTAACCACTTGTGAGGCTCCAGCGTGGCCAGGGCTCGTGGTGGGACATCAGGGGTCTCATGGGGCAGGCGGTAAGTAATGTCAGCGCCGTGGCTGGTCCCTGACGTGACCGTCGGGTCTGCTGTTGCAGCAGAAGGGCAGCATGTCTGGGTTGACGTGGCCGCCTGCGGATAAACCTTTACCCACGAAGACAGGCGGCAGCGGCTTTGAGCCACCGTGTGGGTTACTGCCTCTGGGCCTGCAGGGGTGAAAAGAGACAACCCAGGTTAAAAGGTAGGGATGTGTCCTGCCACGGTGACACCCCGTGGGCACACACATCATCGATGGAATGGAGAGTCCATGGGCGGATGCCCATCGTCGGGGTCAGCAGACGTTTCTGGGGCTCCTGGGCAGTGTTCTGGGCGCTGGGGCTGTAACAGTGACCAACAAATAAACTCCCTGACATAGGCCCCTGGGCTGAGCTGGTGGGAGGGAGGGAAGTCGTGAGGACACCACAAAGAGAAGTACAGGAAGGGGTTAGGGGGTCAGGGAGGGTCCCCCCCATAAGGTAACATTGAGCAAAGGCTCAAAGCCGTGGGGAGATGTGGGGGAGGGCGCTCCAGGCCAGGGCGCCGCTGGCGCAAAGGCCCTGAGGCTGGACGAGCCGGCGCGTTGGGGGAGGGGCCGGGGGGCAGGGGCGGGGCTCTGGCGCGGCCCGACGGCCCCTCCGCCCGCAGGACCGCCTTCAACAACAACGTCGGCGTGGCCTACGAGTGCCTGAGCGCCAGCGGGCGCAAGAAGAAGCCGGGGCTGGACGGGCGCACGTACAGCGAGCTGCTGAAGCGCATCTGCCGGGACGGGGAGGCCCCCGAGGAGGTGGTGGCGCCGCTGTTGCGCAAGATCCAGTGCCGGGACCACGAGGCCGTGCCGCTGGCCGTGTTCCGCGCGGGGATGCTCACCTGCTTCGTGCTGCTGGAGTTCGTGGCGCGCGCCGGCGCCCTCTACCGGCTGTTGGAGGACCCGGGCCTGGCCGTGGCTGACCGCCACGTGGGCCAGGCCGTGCTGGACACGCTGGAGGGGGCCCTGCAGGCCAGCGACGACACCACGCCCGCGCGCTACCTGGAGGCTGGCTCGCGCCTGGGGCCCGACAGCCTGGCGCTGGCCATGGACCGCGCGCTGGTGGCCCGGCGGCCCAGCACCCCCATGACCCGGGAGGAGTTCCTGGAGAAGGCGGCCGCCCTCTTCATCGCCAAGGTCAAGCCCGTGGGCTGAGCCCTTCCCTCGGCCGCCGCTTCCTCCACCCGGATACCTGGGGCCCTCGGGGTCCGGCTCATCGGGGCCAGGACTGGGGTGTCCCTGCATGCCAGGGGTGCAGGGAGCCCCCTCACCCAGCTTCCCGCCTGGAATGATGCCCAAGCCCCTTCGGGGGGAGACCAAGGATCCCTTCCCGCCTGCCTGCCCAGGCCCCTCTCCTCAGCAGAAATAAAAATCTGTTCCCCAGGCTGACCTGGTGTGTGTGTGTGTGTGCACCCGTGTCCAGCCCCCAGCACGCTTCTCTGGAAACGCTCTCCACTCGGGCGCACCCTGGCCAGCCCCAGCGGGTCCCACCACTGCCCAGAAACCCCAGGGAGCCCCTGGACTCAGCTTTATGAGAGCAGAGGGCACTGGGGCACCCAGCGAGGTGCCCTGCAGGCACAGCCCCGAGACCTGGGAGGCATGGCTGGCCCCCAGCCTGCCCTCCACGAGCGCCCCGCCCCAGCAGTTCCTCCCTGGACCTCGGCTTCCCCAACCGCCAAAGGGAGAGGTCAGCTAGGCAGGTAGTCACGATGGTGACGATTGAAACAGCTAACACGTCTGAGACCTGACAATGTCTTGACTCACCGCCGCCCTATACGGAAGGTAATCCACTGCCCGCATTTGGCAGATGGAGAAACCAAGCCCAGAGGAGTGAAGGTCGCAGCACCAGCAAGGGGCCAGTAGGGATCCGAACCCGGGCCCGCGCTCTGTAACCCAGAGCCACAGCCCCTTCACCACCGCCACGGGGCCCGTCCGGGATCCAGGCACACCCGTTAGAGTCACCAAGCACCCTGGGTGTCCCCCTTCCCGCCAGCAGGAGCACATCCTGGACGGAGGATTCCGCAGGAAGCAGATTCCCAGCCCAGGACAGTTGCAGGCGGGTAACTTCACTCTCGGCCTCAGTTTCCTCCTCTGTTAAATGGGACCCAGGGCACCCCGATTCTGATTGAGGGAGATCACACGGGGACAGAATCTAAAGCCTTTTTCGAGCTACCAATGGCAGGGACCACCTTGCCTCCCCTTTCCCAGCACCTGCCCTTGGCTGGTAATCGATAAACCAGTGAGTTGCGCTGTGTTTTCCAAAAGCCGCCAGGGCTTCCTTTCTGTTCCCGTTTGCTCTTCTTGAATCTCCCAGCCCCCTAGAGAGGCAGGTAAGAGGTGGAATCTGCATCCCCTCTCCTTGCACTTGGTGGCTTTTGTGACAGTACTTGGCTTCCAGGGGATGCGGTGGCCACGCAGTAGCCTGAGGAAGCACAGGCCACACAGAGGTTCCTGACGGGAGACTCCTGCTTTGCAGCTAAATGAATGAATGTTACTATTTCAAGCCACGAAGTTTGTGGGTCATTTGTTACACAACTAGTAGCTTCACAAAGGTGCCCCCCTCCCTCAGCATTAGCTGTTACTGACACCGCACACAGGAAATGGGCCGGCGTGTCAGCAGGCTGAGACCCTTAGGGGCTGGACGGCCTCGGGGAGCAAGCTGTGCTGAGGCCCCTGCGGCATGGGGCTTGCGGCCGGGCAGGGCATCTGCATGAAATGCGCGGTGCAGGTGGACTCACGGGCTCCGGCAGCCTCCGGTCAGCTCTGTGGTCCCCTGGACTAGGCAGCGTGTGGCAGGTGTCACTGGTGCCACCAGATCCCCTTCCCATCTGCCGAGGCTCACAGCTGCCCCACCAGAGACCAAGCCATGTGGCCCAGGAGGCCTCATCCCCCCATCTGGGGCAGGAGTGGCCAATGACCACCAGGGGATCCAAGAGCTGGTCCGCTTGCCTCATGGGACGCTAACTCACATGCCAGGGTCCCCCCCGGATCAGGCTGAGGCCAACTCCATCTGGGGTCACCTTCCCTGCCCCACCACCTTCCCTCACTGCCACCCCTGAGTCACCATCACGCCTGGTCTTGGATCCTGAATTCCTGGTTTGACCTTTACAGGCACAGCCTGGAGGGGCTGAGCTGTTCTGCTTATCTGACCTCACAGCAGTGTGGACACTCGGCCTCCCTGCCTTCCAAACCCCGCGCCCCCATAGCGTTCACTCCACAGCACCCCGAAGGCTCCTGTTCCCCAGCTTCCCTGGGGAAAGGCGTCCTCCTTCTGTGTCAGGGACCTCTCCTCTCCTTTCCTCATGCTTCCTCCTCACTTGGCATCTCATCCAGGCCATGGCTTCCATTACTGCCTGGTCACCAAGGAGTCTCAAATTCACATCTCAGGCCCAGCCCTGCTCTGCTCCAGCCCTGGGGAGCCAACCACTTGCTGGGCGTCTCCTCAGGGACATCCCAAGGACATCCCAGGCTTGCCACATCCAGGACGGAGCCTCCGGTCAGCCCCCCTGACCCTGGGGCTCCTCTGGAGTCTGTGGTCTCCGAGGAAGCCCCCAGTCCACCCAGGACCAGGGCTCAGCCTGGATGCCTCCCCTGTCCCCCCAGCTGGCCCTTCTCTGCATCCTGTAGGTTGCACATCATAGCTTCATCCTGCCTGCGCCTCCCCACACTGGTCCAGCCCTCATCCTCACTGCCCTGGGCGACCCCACCAGCCAGTAGGAGTGCTCCAGGCACCCTGGCCTCAGTGCTTGGAACAGCACGTGACTCCCAGCTGGCCAATGAGATGCAGCCCTGGGACTTTTTCTGGGGTGGCTGAGCTGGGAGGACCTGGGCCTGGATCCTGGAGCCATCTGGTCACCACAAGGCCTGTGAACACAGTGAGCACTCAGGAAAGCTGAGCAGAGAGACTCTCCCCAGATTTTTTCCTTGACTCTGTCCCCTCACTCTGCCCCAGGCACACTGGTCTCTAGCTGGTCCGGCTTGTCCCTACCTCAGGCCTTTGCACGCACTGTTCCCTTTCCCTGTAACACTGCTCCTCCACACCCAAGGGGCTCACCCCATTCTGGTCCCCACTCAGATGCCACCTCCTGAGAGGCGCCTCCCCTGAGCCCCTATCCGAGATAACTCTCCGGCTCCACTCCCGTTGCTAATGCCTCACTGTCCTTTACTTTTCTTCAATTATTGCTATCAGAAGTTGCTTACTTATGTCCTTTCTCCCTGTCTCCCCAAGGGGAGGGATTTTTACATATTTTATTCACTGCTGTACCCCCAGCACCTAGATTTGTCTGTGGAAGGCCATGAATTAATTAATCAATTTTCCAGAGGAAGACTCTGACGCTCATAGAAGCGAGGGTATTCAGTTCCTGTAGCTGTCATAACAAACCACTGCAAAAACAAAACAACACAAAACAACAACAACAACAAAAACCTCAGAAAACCCCACGACAACACAAGTTCATTATCTTACAAGTCTACATTTGAGGACCATTTCCAAGTTCATGGCAGACCTAGATTTGAATTGAGGGCTCTTCTGTCGCACGTGATGGAAGGCTCAACTCAAACTGGCTTAATAAGAAAAGAAGTAATTTATTGACTTGCACCATTGCAAGGGGAGGCCAGGCATGGCTGGATCCAGGAGCACAAACAGGGTCTTCAGCACTTTCTCATCAGTTGGCTCAGCTTTCCTGAGCGCCAACTTTGTTCACAGGCCTTGTGGTGACGAGATGGTCCTATAGCTCCAGGTCCAGGTTCTCCCAGCTCAGACATCTCAGCAGCATCGTGTCCCCAGAAAAAGGCCAAGTCACGTGCTATTCCTGAACCAACCAGGGGGCCTAGGGTACTCTGATTGGAGGAGCCATGCCTGCAGCCAGGGCTTGACGATCAGTCCAACTGGAACCTTGCAGACTAAGAGTGGTAGCCCCATGGGAAAATGGAGGTGCTTTGGCCAGAAAATGGGCAGGTAGAAACCCCAGACGTCCACCACCTCAGGATGTTTCAGAGCCTGAGGTGCAGGCTTTCCTGGGGGACAAGGCCTCATGTGGGACCAGCTGGAGGGGCCACAAACCTGGTACCTCTCTTTACATTTCCAGGGCTGCCCCCACTCACCCAATAACTCCTGCGATAACTCCTGTGGGGTGTACGCAGGGAGACATCTTGGGACACTTCTCTGGAAGAATCATAATTAATTCTAACTATTATTCATCAACAAGCTGCCACACAACATCTTGGGAAACTTCTCTGGAAGAATCATAATTAATTCTAATTATTATTCATCAACAAGCTGGCACACGACATCTTGGGAAACTTCTCTGGAAGAATCATAATTAATTCTAATTATTATTCGTCAACAAGTGGCCACAGGCCGAGGCTATGACACTGGTGCTATGGACAGAGAATGAGGGGCAGAAAATGAGGGACAGAGAACGCTTGGAACAGTGGACAAACGGGTGTGCAATCCACTTTATAGATGACGGGCCCCTCCAGGTCCCTCGGGGTGCAGGGCAGAGCCCCCTTACTGATGAAGCTGCTGCTATGCCCAGGGCTTTCTCAGACTCCTTCCATCCCCACAGATGATATATTATTTTCCTTCCCCAGACGGGTTTACCTGTCTGTCCTCAGCGGGGGACCAGCCCAGGGCCAGGTGTCGGGGCAGCCAGGGGAGGAAATCAGCTCAGCTCAGCCCGAGGTGTTGGTGCAACTGTTGGCTGCCCGGGTCACCTGCCAGCAAGGCCACCACAGGCCTCGAGTGCCACGCCCACCCTCGTGGGGAGCTGTCACCTGCGGACGTGCAGGGATGGAGGCCAGGCCCCATCCCAACTCTCCGACCCAGAGCTGTGCGGGTGTCCGGGCCCGGGGCGCGGCCAGGTCAGCGCTCTGGCAGGGTCCGGGTGAAGCCCAGGGTGGGGTCAAAGGTCGGCCTGAGACGCGGGCACAGCCAGGGAGGGTCAGGGCTCTGGTCTGGGGTTCGGCCAGGACGAGTGCCGAGTCCACGCTGCAGAGGCGTGCCAAGTGGGGAGGGGCTGCGAGCGGCGGGACCCTCCTGGCTCCAGCGCCCCCGGGGAAACTGAGGCTCCGGATAGCTCCGACCCGGCCCCGCCCCGCGACGAGACGTCACAAAAAGGCCACAAAAGCGCGGCGGGCCGAGCCGGGCGGCGCAGCGCAGCCCTGCCCGCGGCCCCGCGCACAGGGGTCCCGGCCGCTCGTCCGAGCTGGGGCGGCAGCGGCGGCCTCCCAGGGTGTCGGGAACGGCAAAGGGCCTACGGGCGCAGCCCCCGGCTCCCGGCGGCGCGCTCGGCGGCAGTGGTAGGGATCGCTTCCCGGCGTGCCCCGCGGAGGGGCGCGCAGGCGCGGTCAAGGCGGGCGGAGCGCAAGCGCGGGCGGCGGGGGCGGGGCGCGGAGGCTGAGGTGAGCGCCGGGCGGCGGTGCAGAGCTACTGGAGCGCCCGGCGGCTCCGGGCGGTGGACGAAGAAGGAGGCCCCG
The DNA here is from genome assembly GCF_003676395.1 of Aethalodelphis obliquidens. Lineage (NCBI taxonomy): Eukaryota > Metazoa > Chordata > Mammalia > Artiodactyla > Delphinidae > Aethalodelphis > Aethalodelphis obliquidens. The sequence goes on along the minus strand of NW_020837997.1, from coordinate 14,342,578 downwards.
GCCCCTGCCCGTCCCGTGCCCCCACGGCCCCGCGGCCCCAAGCGCCCCCGGCCCCGGCCCCGTCCGCCGCCACCATGGCCCGGCCGCTGGTGCCCAGCTCACAGAAGGCCCTGCTTCTGGAGCTCAAGGGGCTGCAGGAGGAGCCGGTGGAGGGCTTCCGGGTGACCCTGGTGGACGAGGGCGACCTGTACAACTGGGAGGTGGCCATCTTCGGGCCCCCCAACACCTACTACGAGGGCGGCTACTTCAAGGTGAGCGGCGGGGTCAGGGGGCGGCGACCCCCTCCTCCGGCTCCTCGGGGCCCCTCCCCCACCTCTGCCCCCTGCCCCCGTCCTCTCCCCTGGTGGGACCCGTTCTCACTGTCTCTCCTCCTCACGGGGTTCCTTCCCTCTCCCTCTTCTCCTCGCGGGGCCCCCATCCTCTGTCCCTCCTCCTCCCGGGGCCCCTTCCTTCTGCCCCGCTGCCTGACCGCCTCTGGCGAGCTAGGGGCCCTCGGTCAACCCCTCTGGCCCTAGGAGTCCCCGAGAAGCGCCTCTTCCCTCTAAGGCCGCTTCATGTCCCCAGAGGGGAGGCCCGGGACCCTCCCTGTTTCTCTGGGTGCGGGGCCTTTGCTTCCCCCAGCCTCTGGTGCCCGTCCCCCTCCTCCTGGCCCTGCCCGCTGCCCGGAGCGGACAAAGAGGCCTCCCCAGAACCAGCCAGCACTGTTGGGAGGGAGGGAGGCCCCCCGCCTGGGGGCTGGCTCGGCCACTGGCTCGGGTTCCAACAAAGGCCCGGATGGGGCTGGCAGCCGGGACCTGCTTGGAAAGCGGCCACCTGGCCGATAGCAGTGGGCCAAGCCCTCTGGGCTTCATCCTGAGCCTTACGTAACGTGTTCTGTCCGGCCGTCGCTCCCACCCTCAGCCCTGTCCCCGGGAGCCACAGCACAGAGCCCACCCAGGCCCGGCCTCAGAAGCGTAGGCTCTTCTGTGCCCCGGCTGGCCTTTCTCAGGTTCCTCTGAGCAGGCGGCTTCTTGGGCCCCACGTCTCCTGCCCTGGGTCGCTTCTGGGCGCTCTGTGAGCGGGGAGGCCAGGGCTGTCCCGGGGACCGGCTGTGTTTCTGACAAGTGTGACGAGGACTCAGGCCAGTACCTGGACAGGATATGAGTCCAGATGTGGTGTTGGCAGGACCCCTCCCAGATCAAAGAACTTTGCTCCTCGAGCCAGACGGACAAGACAGGGGGTCTCCTTGTAAGAGAAGCGGAGCCTGGGCCCTCAGCTGGAACACCCCCAATGCCGCCTGCCAAGAGCCCAGTGGCCAGGCTGGGAGGCCCGGGCGGTGGCGGGGCGGGGCTGGCACTGCCCGGACAGATGTCTGTGTTTGCAGTTTTGGCTAACATTTTAGCCACGCCTGCTCAGGGGCCGGGAGGGGGCAGGCTGGCCTGCTGGGGTGATTCTTGAGTTGAGATTCCCTTGTTGCTGGGGTGGGATGGGGGGATGAGCATGGACAGCCCTGGGCTGAGTTCTGATGTGGAATCCGTCTTCCCCGTGCAGGACATGGATTGGGGGCTGGTCCCCAAATGGTTTAACCAACCCTCGTCCCTGAGCCTCTTTTGTCTGCATCTGGGAGCTGTTGGCTGTGAGGATAAGGGCCCCACTCAGAGCTGGAATAGCATGAGTCCCACCCTGAGGCCAGGCCGGGACTCTGAGCAAGGGTGCTGGACTGGAAGGAAAGGAAAGGACGTGGGTTTCTGGCTACTGCCCACTGTTTGCAAGGGATTGTGGGTAGGACCTTCCAGGCTGGCTTTGGGGGGATGATCCTGTTATTCTAGAAACCTGGGCTAGGGAGGGGCGCCACAAATCTGATCGCGTTTGCCGCGAGAGTCTGACCTCGAGGAAGGCAGCGTGGGACCCACAGTGGTTCTGCCACCCTCACATCCTCCTGTTCTGATGTGGTTGGCTGGGGAGTGGGGGGAAATATGTGGAAATACAGGGGCTGGAAGTGCCCGGGGGGGCACCATCGCTTTCCAGCACCTTCCTCTCAGCCCGCCCAGCCTCACCCCCTCCCCCTTACAAGCCAGAGGGGCTCCGGGCAGCGTGTGCTGAGGGGTGCCTCAGAGACCTGGGTTGGGGAGCCCCTCCACAGCTGCATTCTGTGTGCCCTCAGGCAAGGTGCTCTCCTTCTCTGAGCCTCAGTTGGCACAGCAGTCAAGGCATCTCTGGGACTTGATGGGTGTTTGGTGAGGGGAGGCCTGTCCCCCTCCTCCGCTAAGGAGGCCTCAGCTGGTCTCTGTCTTCACTTAGAAACGTAGCCCTGGGCTTGGCGGGACCAAGGGGCAGGGTCTGAGGCCCAAGTTCCAGACTGACTTCAGGCCTCAACACGTTCACTCCAGAACAGAGGGCCCTCCCCCGAGTGCCCCCAGCGCCCCCTGCCCAGGAGGACGATTCTCCAAAGATGGGGGGGCCTGCAGCCCCCTCTTGTCCCACGTTGGCCCCGAGAGCCTGAAGCACCATCAGGATCCCAGGACTGGGGCGTAAACAGGCGAGGCCGGGGCATAACTCTCCCTCGCAGCCCTCCCCCGTCTGCCCGTGACCTTCCCGGTTGCCTTCCTGACCCCCCAGGACTGACACCTGCGGGCAAAGAGCCTGTCCGCCTGGTGCTGACTCATCTCCGCCCCCGGCGCCTGCCCAGTGAACACCCATCTATTTTAATCCTCCCCACAGGTTGGAGACTGAGGCTGGGAGCCCAGCGCGGTGCTCGGGCACCCGGCTCCCAGGACTGGGCCCACCACGCTCCCTGGGGCCAGGGCTCTGGTCCCCCCAGAGGCCTGGGCTGGGACGGGCCTGGAGCTGCACCCCGGCGAGTGCCCACACACTCCCCCCCCCAACCCCCAGCCACTGACAGCAGGGCAGGGACCGGGGTCGTCAGCTCAGCTCGGTGACCCCGAAAAGCCCCTGGCCTGTGAGGGGCGCCGGAGGCAGGCGAGTCCCAGGCTGACTGCTGTGTGTGGTCTTGGGCGGCCTGACCCGGCCCTGGCTGAGCCTCTGCTCTCCCCCACCAGGCGCGCCTCAAGTTCCCCATTGACTACCCCTACTCTCCGCCGGCCTTTCGCTTCCTGACCAAGATGTGGCACCCCAACATCTACGAGGTGAGCCTGCTCCTCCAGGGGGCGGGGTGGGGCGGGGGGCGTGTGGACGGGAGCCTCATGGGTGCTGAACCCCCCCGTGCCACACAGACTGGGGACGTGTGCATCTCCATCCTCCACCCCCCCGTCGATGACCCCCAGAGCGGGGAGCTGCCCTCGGAGCGGTGGAACCCCACGCAGAACGTCAGGTGAGGCAGTCGGCGTCGGGCAGGCCAGCCCTGGGGACGTGGACACGGGAGGATGCAGCTCCCTGTGGGGTGGCAGCGTCTGTGGGAGCCCCCTCCCGCCAGAGCCCCCATCCCTGCCGGCCTCTCCTCCATTTCCTGCCATCCCTGCCTCACCCACCTTCAGGAATGGTCTCTGGGACTCCTGTGGCCGTGTCTGCGTGCCCCTGGGGTCCCCCCTCCTTCCTCGAGCCCCAGGGAGCACAGCCCTTCCATCCCCTGGTGCTGTGCTCACCCTGAGCGGCCCGGGCACTCTCCTCCTCCCCGGGCTGGAGCGGGAATGAGTGGCACAGGGGACCCACTCTCCAGGCAGGATGCCCCAGGGAGGGGACAGGCCTGCTCCAACGGAGGGAAGATGGTCCTGGCCTTGGCTGTCCACCATGTCCCGTCCCAGGAGCCTGGCACGCCGCAGAGGGCAGGTGGAGGGTGGCGGGCCGGCTCGGGGCATGAGGCTCCCGGGCAGGCAGCCCCTGGGCCGTGGACCCCCCACGCCGACTCTTGCCGCCTCCCCTAGGACCATCCTCCTGAGCGTCATCTCCCTCCTCAACGAGCCCAACACCTTCTCACCGGCCAACGTGGACGCTTCCGTGATGTACAGGAAGTGGAAAGAAAGCAAAGGCAAGGACCGCGAGTACACGGACATCATCCGGTGAGTGGGCCTGGGGCCTGGGGAGGCAGGGTGGCCCTCCTGAGCCCTCCCCCTCTTGCCGGAAAAGCTGGGGTCTTTCTCTCGTGAAGCGTGTGGCCCACATATGTACTATCGTGTGTGGACGTGGCGTGTGTGTGTGTGTCTCGTGTGCGTGGCATGTGGGTACATGCACCTCACACAGAGATAAACGGCCTGGTGTCCGCCAGGATCTAGCAGGGTCTTGCCACATCCTTCTGCTTTGACACTGTAAGGTCAGCGATCCCACTGGTACCCCCCATCCCCCGTGTACGCGGACCCTGCGTGCTGGGGCGTGCACGCGTGTGCGTGGTCTTTTTCCCCACGTGCTTTTCCCCACGCGGTCTCCTCCGGGACCGTGCTGTGCGGGGTGTTCCATCATTTCACCTAACGGGAGTGAATGTCGCAATTTTGAGACTTGGAGTTATTCTCTAAAGGCAGCAAAACCGTGTGGTACGAGCATGTTTAGGAGATAACTTCTTTTACGAAAAGTCAGTTTCTCCTGGTTATAAAAGCAGCGCATCACTTAGGAGTTTGCCAGGATGAACTCCTCTCATTTCTGTTGTTTTCTGTTTTTCCCCGTGAACAGGCAGGTGCCCGGCCTCGCAGGGGAGTCTGTGTGAAACATTCCCCAGGGGCCTGCGCGCTCTGCCCTGTTGTGTTTGTTGTGTCGCGTGAGCTGCTCTAGGAGCCCCTGGGGTCTGTGACTTGTTTCATGACAAACTAAACGCTTCACTAAGTCTCCTCCAAAGAGGTTTTTAGTCTGTCATTTGCTTCTTGGAAAAGGGAGTAGGTCAGACACGTCTCCATGACGACCCAGGCCCCCCCCCCCAGGCCCAGCATTCACCCGGGGAAACAGTTCTCATCCTCACCCGCATCCAGGCGCATGCTCACCCACCGTGTCCACGCAGCTGTGGGGACCTGTGCCCATGGGCCGGCCGCACGACCCCATGGTGGGAGCTCCAGAAAGCCCACCGGCCCTGTCGGGTGGTGGGACCCCAGGCGCAGCAGGTGCGGTCAGAGCTCCTGCCGGCTACCGTCAGTCGGATAAAGCTCCGGACGGAAAGCACGTGCAGGAGACACGGTGCTGGTGACAGGAAGACGCTCAAGTACAGAGAGGAGAGGACCCGGGACCCCGGCCTGGTGGGGGTGTGCCGAGTCCCGCCACGGGCGCCTCCCAGTGGCTGGCCCTTCCCCTGGGGCTGCTGAGCGACCCCGCCCACCCCACCCGCCACCCTCCACCCTGCCCCTCGCCCACTGACCCAGCCCAGCGCCGTGGCTGCTCCCACCTCGCCTGACCTCAGCGGCCAGGGCCGAAATGCGCTTCTCTTCCTGATGAGCCGACACCCTCCCTGTGTCTGCACAGCCCTCATCCTGGTTCAGAGCCCGCGTTCCACCGCCTCCCACACGTGTGTGCTCGCGTCTGTGCGCGCGTGTGTGATCAGAGGCCCGTGCACACGCGGGGGCCATGAGTGGTTGGGCCCGTCTGCTCTGCCCCGGCCATCCTGTCGCTGGCCCCCATGGCCCGGCCATCGCCCCGGTTGTCCTGTGTTGTTTCACGGGAGCGAGCGCGGGGGCCCCAGGGCTGCCGGCCGCAATGAGGCAGACCCCGCTTCTCTCCGCAGGAAGCAGGTCCTGGGGACCAAGGTGGACGCGGAGCGGGACGGCGTGAAGGTGCCCACCACGCTGGCCGAGTACTGTGTGAAGACCAAGGCCCCAGCGCCTGACGAGGGCTCGGACCTCTTCTACGACGACTACTACGAGGATGCCGAGGCCGAGGCCGAGGCCGACAGCTGCTTCGGGGACGAGGACGACTCGGGCACCGAGGAGTCCTGACCCCGCGTTTCCGCAAATAAACTGACAGATTTTACCTCAGCCGCCCACTCTCTGCCGCCGCCACTACCTCCGGACACTGCGTCCGCCCTGTCCCCTCCGCCTCCGGGGAGGCCGCTGCGCTCGCGGCCCCGCCTGGGCCGGACGCCGCTCGGGGACCCTGGCCCGCCCGCCCCACCCACCAGCTGGAGCCAGAGACTCGGGGTCCCGGCTTGAGAGCGGACAGATTGACTCGGGGTCACCTCTTCTCTCTGCTTGCGGTTGTTTGGAATCTAAATAAAGCGACTTTATGAGAAGCCCGAGGACCAACCTCTCCTTGGCCGTGAGGCCAACGGGGCCCAGGCGGGGACGCAGGCCCTGGTGCCATGCATGTGACCCGAGACAGGCAGGCGGCAGCCGCCCCTCCGAACCTGGAAGCTCCCCAGGGGTCTCCTGTCAGGTTTGCTGATTTGGGGGGAGGGGCCGCAGAGACCGGGGTCTGGCCAGGCGGGGGCCTGGGGTGTGTTCTTGGGGCTGAGGGGTGGCCCCGGGGGTCCGAAGCCCCAGCTCCTGGGCAAAAATAAAGTTTTATTGGAACAAAGCCACACCCATTTCTTCCCCTGCTTTAGAACGGAGTGATTGCAACCTAGCGTCTGGGCCAAAAGCCAGAAATACCGTCTGGGCGTTTACGGGAAAGGTTACCCCACCTGCCACCACCCTTGGGCCTGTGGGTCCAGCCCCTCTGCTCCCCTGGGACCCCTTCTCCCCTTCCCCGGGATTCTGTAACAAACAGATCCAGACTCGGTGCTCACCCTTCATCACGCTCGGCTTGTGTGGGTCGGGGTCACGTGGGTGTGGGGAGGGAGGGGTGCATGTCACTGCCCCACCGCCTAGATGACCGGAGCCTCAGGGCCGGGAGGATGAGGGCCCAGGGGCCAGGCCAGTGCCCACCAGCCCTAGGGTCACGCGGTGCCTCTTGCCCTGCACAGGACAGATGGGAACAGGCGTGAGCCCCCAGACCCAAGGGGAGGGGTCGAGGACCCACCCTCTAGGGAGCGTCTGAGGATGGAAGCCGGGGTGTAAATGCCCAGCTCTTGTCCCCAGATCCAAAGGAGCTTGTGCACGCAGTTGCCTCGCCCCGGGGCCTCGGGATCCTGTGCTCCCCCCCGGGGGCCTCAGCGTTGGGTTTGCCTGGTTCAACGTGGATTTCAGGTAAACAAACTGTTTTTACTCTCAGATCATCCCATGTAATGTTTGGGAAGTAATCATACCAAAAAGTTACTTGGCGTGTATCTGAAATTCGTCTCTTCTTAGTTGCCAAAATATGGCGCCCTCCCCTGCCCCCCAATACCAATGAAACCTACTTCCTGGGGTTATTAGAAAGATTAAACAAGGTAGGACACGTGAACACCCTATAAATACTCATTTTTCTTAAACTGAACCCTGGCCTCACAAGCCCTCCTGGGTGAAGACAACCTTAGCCTCGTGTGCCAGACGCAGTCAGAGGAGAGGTGGACGGTTTGCATCTGGCCTCAGAGCCCCAGCATCGGGGCGATCTCATCCTCCTCTGTGACCCATTTTTCATCCGAGTCTTCTTTATTTATCACAACCCTTTCAGCATCAGAGGGAAGAACGCTTGACTCATCACACTGACTCAAGTGCAGGAGAATTTCACTGGCTTCCGTGACTGACAGGGCGGGGGTTTCAGGCACAGCTGGAGCCAGGTGCTGGCTGTGCCCTGACTCTTGTCTCCCCCCCTACCTGTGGTCGGCAGAATAACAGCTCTGAAAACGTCCATGCCCGAATCCCAGCATCTCTGTCTCTAGATGCTGGAAAAGGCAGGAAATAATTCTCCCCTGTAGCCCCAGAGGAACCAGGCCGGCCCACACCTGGACCTTTGCCCCATGAAGCCCATTTCCTGCTTGCAGCCTCCAGAACTGTGGTTTCAGGCACTGAGCGTGTGGTCAGCTTCCTCTGTGTGGGCCTCATTCTCAGGTGGACGCCTCTCGCCTTGGGCCCACCCACACCCAGGGTGACATCTTTCCAAGTCCAGCAGAGAGTAAGGGCCGTCTGAAAAGTTCCAGAAGAAATGCGGGCCACAGTCTTCACTGAGCTGCTTTAGGGCTTAAGGTGGTCCTCTACCCTGAACCGAACCCTGTGGCCAGGGGGTACGGGGTGTGCTCTGATTGGCTGGTCGGGGTCACGTGGTGTCGGGGAGCAGCAAGGAGAGGGGTGGACCGAAGGAGGGAGGACCTAGCTGAGCCTGGCTAGGACCCTCGGATTTGCAGGAGCCCCCCAGGTACTCATAACACACGAGTGTTCATAGCATCTTTCTTCAAAATTGCCAAAATCTTGAAGACCCCAGATGTCCATGGACAGATGATGGATAAACACAATGCGGTCCGGGGAATTCCCTGGTGGTCCAGTGGTTAGGACACTGAGCTTTCACTGCTGAGGGCGTGGGTTCAATCCCTGGTCGGGGAACTAAGGTCCCGCAAGCCCCATGGCATGGCCAAAAGAAAAACAAAAAACAAAGAAACTAAACAGTGTGGTCCACCCAGACAGTGGAATATTATTGAGCCTTAAAAAGGCAGGAGATTCTGACACCTACTACCACAGGGATGAACCTTGAGGACATGATGCTCAGTGAGAGAAGCCAGACACAGAAGGACACATGGTGTCTGATTCCACTCACAGAGGGTTCCTGGGGGAGTCAGATCCACAGAGACAGGAAGTAGATGGTGGGGGCCAGGGGCTGGGGGAGGGGTGGGGAGTCAGTGTTTCATGGGGACAGAGTTTCAGTTTGGGAAATTGAGAAAGTTCTAGAGATGATGATGGGCTGGCTGCACGACAATGTGAAGGTGCTTAGTGCCGCCGAGCTGTGCGCTTAAAAATGGTTAAAATGGTGAATTATGGTGTGTGTATTTTGCAAAAATAAGACAACAGGGCAAGGAGATAATACCACTGAAACCACAAAACACCATGTGTGAGATGGGAGCTTGAACGTGATGGGACAGTAGATGCTAATGAAGGTTTCTCGTCAGCTTTTCAGGTGTGATCATGGTGACGGGGTTTTGTCTTCAGAGAGTCTGTATCTTTTAGAGGTACTTCAGGGTGAGGTGGAAGCAGCCAGAGCTGTGAATGTCACCTCCCCCACAGGAAGGGTGGGTGTGGGTGGCGCTGGGGGCCCGGGGCCAGCATCATGGAGGCCCCGCGATCCCCGATGCTGCTGCTGCTGGCGGTCCTGGGAGCCCTGTGGGCAGGTGAGCGCGGTGGGGAGACTGAGGCCCAGAGCTGTGGCACCTGGGGTCTGGGGGTGGGAGACAGGGCACGGGGCATCAGAACAGAGACTGGAAACAACTCCCCCGTCCTCAGAAGGGACCCCGCTGAAGACATGTTGGCTGCCCCAAAAGCACAAGGCGGCTTTCCTTGAAACAGCCTTGAAAATAGATGGTGGGTTAAGCAAAGGGCAAAAGGCCGAGGATGCCCGCCGTCCTGGGGGTTTCTTTTCTGACAGTATGTGAGAATCCATTCCCTTTTGCTGGAATATTTCTGGAAGAAGGCTCCAGAGCTGGGAGGCACGGAGGGAGGGAAGGAGTTTCACTTTCCCCCAACAGTTTTGTGCGGGGCACGTGGATGACCTAGTGAGAAGATAATATAAATTTTTTTAAATGGGAGGGATGTGGGACTTCCCTGGCAGTCCAATGGCTCGGACTTGGCGCTGTCACTGCCGGGGCCTGGGTTCAATGCCTGGTGGGGGAACTAAGATCCCACAAGCTTCAAGGCGTGGGGGGAAAAAAAAAACGGGGGGGCATAAATTAGGAGTTTGGGATTAACAGATAGACAGTACTATACATAAAAGAGATGAACAACAAGGTCCCACTGTTTAACACAGGGAACTGTATCCAATATCTTATAATAACCTAAAATCGGAAAAGAAACTGAAAAAGAATATATATCTATAACTGAATGACTTTGCTGTACACTTGAAACTAACACAACATTGTAACTCAACTATAGTTCAAGTTTTTTAAAAAGTGAGACCCAAAAAAAGCATTAAAAAAAAAAAAAGTGTGGGGCCTCCGTGGTGGCGCAGTGGTTGAGAGTCCGCCTGCCGATGCAGGGGACGCGGGTTCGTGCCCCGGTCCGGGAAGATCCCACATGCCGCGGAGCGGCTGGGCCCGTGAGCCATGGCCGCTGAGCCTGCGCGTCCGGAGCCTGTGCTCTGCAACGGGAGAGGCCACAGCAGTGAGAGGCCCGCGTACCGCAAAAAAAAAAAAAAAAAGTGTGAAGAGGGCTGCTAAGGGCACATGATCCCTTCCTGAGGAGATCATCTCACAGCTCAGTGCAGTGGAGGCTCGGAGAGTTTAGCAGGTGGATTGAGGGTCTGTGAGTTTTATCTACAGTAGCTGTTAGGACTTCTTCTAAGTGAAGCCTGAGGGCGAGGCGAGGCCTTGGGGCAGAGGAGAGGCCCCATCAGGACAGATATTTTACATGCTTTTCCTTTTGACTTAATTCTGCTTTTTCAGACAAGTCAAGGGAATCATGCAGATAACTTCCATCTTCTCTTCCCTAAATTCCTCAGTGGTAAACATTTGCTCCAGTTGCTTTATCATCCCCTCTTCCACTCACATCCCGACCCTGGGTGTGTGTGTTAAGTATAAATAGGTATGTTTATCATTCTTTTTCTGAGCCCGAGTGGGCTGCAGACGTGCTGCCCCTCACCCCTAAGCGCTCCAGTGAGTCTTCTGAGAACCAAGACAGCCCCTTATGTGACTGGTAGATTCTCAGCATCCTTCCTATCCGCTCACCTACAGACCTTATTCCAACTGTCGCCACGGGGTCCTCTGTGGGTCACTGCGTCGTCCTGCTGACCTCGGTCCCTGCGCTCTGGAAGCGTCTCTATGTCCCCCGGGTCCTCTGGCCACTGTGGGCCTGTCAGCTGCGTTCCCAGACTGGGCTCCGGTGGTGCAGTTTCCACAGGACCCACGGAGCGGGGCTGTGTTCTCCCGGTCCTGGTGGATCCGTTCGACCACTTGGAGAAGCTGAGGTTGGCCGGGCTTCTCCAAAGTGAAATCAAGCATTTCCCCTTGTAGTTGTCTTGAGGGGAGACTTTGGGACTCTGAGGGTAGAGCGTACTCCTCACACCTCACCCTCGAGCTGGATTCACAGGATGTGGGGCAGATGCAGGCTGTTTGCCCACCGGCAGCACGCAGGAGGCAGGGTGTGCTAGTATGTTTATACACAACTCCAGCTTGCGGGGGCAGGAGACCACAGCCCAGAGAGTGAGGCAGCCTAGCTTGGGTTGCCCAGAAGGGAGTGACGGAGCTGAAATTGGAGCCCCGGCTGCCTGACTTCCCAAATCATGAATGCGCGGCTAGAACCGGCACCTGGAGGCGTGAAATGGAAGGACAGCCGTGGTGGGCATCCCACTCTTCTGGCCTGGCTGGATGGCAATAGTTCTGTGATCAGTTGGTGACCCAGCAGGGTAGGAACCCAACCATCCACCCCTATCCTTTCTCCCTCCCTTCTTTCCTTCCTTCGTTCTATCCATCCATCACCCATCACCCAGCATCCATCCATCATCCATCTATCCATCCACTCATGCTTCCTTCCTTATTTGCTGACCATATATTGTATTAGACCTGTTGTAAACAAGACTGGCACAGAGCCTGTCCTTGCATCACTCATAGGCTAGTGGGAATAGACAGGCAATGCGGAAGTGTGTGGGATACAACACCAGGGTGGGGTGAGTGCTTGGAAGAGAACAGAGGAAGAGGAAGAGGAAGAGGTCTCTGAGGAGAAGACTTTTGGGCCGAGACCAGTGAGACAGCCAGACATCGGAATGTCTGGGGGAAATGCACTCCAGGCTTCCAGAACAGTACATGCAAAGGCCCTGAGGTGGGAACAAGGGCAGTGCCCTGGAGGAGCGGCAGGGAGACCCAAGTGCTGGAGTGGGTGAGGGCGAGTGTGAAGGAAGCAGGGTCAGCTGATGCGTGTCTCGTGGCTCATGAGGAGTTTAGATGTTTAAAGCACGTTGGGGAATCCCAGGAAGATTTTGAGCTGATTCACATTAGAGCACTTTTTTATCCTTTTAATTCATGATTGGTTTTAGAACAGTTTTTATAGCAGCTTTATTGAGATGTCATTCACATACTGTACAATTTGCCCATTTAAAGAATACAATTCAGAGAATTTCAGCGCATTCAGAGCTGTGCAACCAACCCCATAGTCTAATTCCAGAACATTCCATCCAGGGCTGCAGAGCTGGAGTTGCAGGGTCATGGCAGGGGTGGGGCACCCAGCCCTAACCTGGCTTTTTCTCTCCCCATCCCCAGGAGGCAACACGTTTGAGACCCACATCATTGGGGGTCGAGAGGCTGCCCGCAACTCACACCCATACATGGTTTCGCTGCAGAAATCCGGCTCCCACCTGTGTGGGGGGGTCCTCGTGAACCGGCAGTGGGTGTTGACAGCTGCCCACTGCCTGATCCATCCGTGAGTGACCCTGCCCTGCCCCACCCCCATCCCCCCAGCTGTCCCCAAATCTATCCTGTCATCCCCACTCTCACCTGAGAGATTTAAGCCAATTGTAGCATTGTGGGGGGGGGGGTCCCCTTGCCCTCTGCAGCGATTGCTGAGGCGTGCGTATGTGACACTGACCTTAGGCGTGTGTATGTGACATTAGGCCGTGAGGATTCCTGGGGATGGTTTATCTGCTACAACAAAGCACCTTCCAAGTGGACAGGGTCAGGCCCCTTGTGACACCCAGGAGTATATCTCCCACCTGTGGCCATGTGGACAGAGCTGGTCTATGAGGGTGGCAGGGCCAACACAGAGAGGAACCTGGGTCCCTGATGCCATTGTGAAGCCACCAAATGAACCCATCCCAGAGCTGCCCTACCTCTGGTCTGGCCAGTAACCAAGACCACAGATCAAACTGGGGGAAATAACCAAGAGGGACCTGTTGGTTCGTGTAACTGAAAACGCCAGGAGGAGGCAGCCTTCAGGCATGGCTTGATCCAGGTGCTCCCATGAGGCGCTCAAAAGCTTGCCTGTGTCTCAACTCTGCTGTCTTGCCCCCTGGCCACATTATCAGGCAGGCTCTCTCCCATGGTGGCAAGGATGGGCCCCCTTAAGTCCTGTCAAAAGAGCTTCTTCCTCTCTAGTTTGGGCAAGTTTATGAGGATAGGTCCCGATGGGCCCAGCTAGGTCACTGCCAGCCTCTGAACAAATCACTGATGTTGAGGCATAACGTACGCGCTGTCTGGAGCCCCAGGCTGGTGGTGGGGGCAGGGAGGGTCAGCATTTTTAAGACACACACAGCACAAGCCCCTGGCCGGGCCGAGTCTGGGGAGGGGTGGGAGCAGGGAAGGCTTACTGGAGGAGGTGGGGAGAAGAACGGGCTGAGCAGTAGCAGGGGAAGGACCCCAGAGAGAGGCTGGGGGAGGGGGTGCGGGACACCGAGTGCCCCTGAGGCTGCAGGGCTGCCGCCCACACCCTGATCTTGTGCCCCCAGGACACAGCTGCTGAGGCTGGTGCTGGGGCTCCACGTGCTCGGAGACCCTGCCCTTACCTGCCACATCAGGGAGGTGGTCCTGCACCCCGAATACAAGCCAGCCCCCCATCTGAAGAATGACCTCGCGCTGCTTAAGGTGCTGCCAGTGGGAGAAATGGTAGTTCCAGGTCCCCTCCCTCAGTGTGGTGTTCCCCTCCCCCAGGGTCCCCTCCCCACTGTCCCTCCCCCAGGAACCCCTCCCTCATCGCCCCTCCCCCAGTGTTCCCCTCCCCCAAGGTCCCCTCCTGCACTCACCTGCCCCTTTCTGTTCCCTGTAGTTGGATGGGAAGGTGAAACGCAGCAAGACCATCCGGCCCCTGGCCTTGCCGCGAGGACGCCAGGCAGTGGCCGCAGGAGCACGGTGCAGCATGGCCGGCTGGGGTGTGACCCACCAGAGTGGGCAACTGGCCAGGGCACTGAAGGAGCTGGATATGCACGTGCTGGATGCCAGGATGTGCAACAACAGTCGGTTTTGGCAGGGTGGCATCAGCCCCCGCATGATCTGCCTGGCAGCCTACTCCAAGAACCAGGCCCCCTGCAAGGTGAGGGCGCTGGGGTGGGGGGCGCCTCATCGGCCAGCAGCTGGGCACCCAGGCAAGCCCCAACTCTCCCCAGGCCCTGCTCCCTCCATTCCCTGGGGGTCCTGAAGGTTGGCACGAGCGTGAGCCCATTTCTCAGGTGCAGAAACTGAGGCACAGAGAGGTTGCCCATGGTCACATAGCCAGCAGCAGAGCTGGGGCATGAACTCCAGCACCCAGGAAGATCAGGGCATAGATAGAGCATGTGCAAAGGCCCTGCGGTGGGAAGAAGGAGCAAAGAGAGTTAAAAGGAAAGGAAGGGAGGAGGGAATGAAGGAGGTCGGGGGACGAAGGGTGCAGGGAGAGGGGGGCAGGGGTCTCTTCCCTGGAATCAGCCTCCTGCCCCCCACCTCCCGCAGTGGGCAGCAAGGTGACCGGTGCTCTGTTGCCTCGGCAGGGGGACTCAGGAGGACCCGTGATATGCAGCAGAGGCCAAGTGGCTGGAATCCTGTCCTTCAGCTCTAAGAACTGCACCGACATCTTCAAACCCCCCGTGGCCACCGCCGTGGCCCCCTATAAGTCCTGGATCGAGAAGGTCATCGGCCACTAGCGGCCCGCTTCCCTAACCCGACCCTCCAGAGGTGGCCCGACTCCCCTTCTGTGCGCCAGCAGGATTGCAGGGAGGGGCGGCCGGGGGCCTGCATGTGTCAGGGGACCAATAAACTCTAATAAGGAAATGGCATGAGCCGGCCTGGATTCTGCCCCATGCGGGGGTGGGGGGGCAGGGGGAATGAGAGCTCCCCATTTACAAAACAGAGGTTGCAGGTTTGAGGCTTCCCAGGCGGCCCAGCAGCTGGCGAGGGCCCCGAGGGTGCCTGGCAGGGGGCAGCGCTGGCCACTGGGTTCCGAAGCCAGATTCCCTCTGGCAGGGGGTGGGCTGGGCACTGGGGAGCCAGAGGGAGACACGGAGAAAGCAGCCAGGGATCTTCTTCCCCCTCTTTTTTATTTTGGTGCCGCCTTTATTGAGATATAATTCACACGCCATACAATTCACCCTTTTGAAAAGTGTGTAATGCAGTGGTTTTCGGTACATTACCCGGGTTGTGCCACCAGCCCCTCTGTCCAGTTCCAGAACATTCCATCACCCCAAAAGCAACCCCAGCCCCTCCCCCAGCCCCTGACGACCAGGAATCCACCCTCTGTGTCTGTGGATTTGCCTGTTCCGGATGCTTCCCGTCAATGGAATCACACCCTGTGTGTCCACGTCTGGCTTCTCTCACGGAGCATCGTGTTCTCAAGGTCTGTCCACGTTGTAGCGAGTGTCGGGGCTACCGAGTGACGTTCCTGGGTGTGGAGGGACATGTGTGTGTATCTGCTCACCTGTCCGTGGACACTTGGGCTGTTTCCACCCTGGCTGCTGTGGCCATGGGCGCACAGGCGCGTGTGTGGACGTGTGTTTTCAGTTCTCCCGGGCCTGCGCCGACGAGGGAGGGCTTGCTGGGCCACGTGGTGACTTTCTGTTGAACAGTTTGTGGAACTGCTGTTTTCCAGCAGAGTCTTTTACTTTCCCTCTGAAAACCTCAAACACACAGCCACGTTGAAATAACCGCACACTGAACACCT
Organism: Aethalodelphis obliquidens; assembly: GCF_003676395.1. Classification (NCBI taxonomy): domain Eukaryota; kingdom Metazoa; phylum Chordata; class Mammalia; order Artiodactyla; family Delphinidae; genus Aethalodelphis; species Aethalodelphis obliquidens. The sequence continues at coordinate 14,327,057 of NW_020837997.1, read as the reverse complement.
AGGTGCCCACCATGCAGGTTCTGCCAGGAGCAGGTGATGGGCCTGCTTCTTGGTCCACTGTCCGTCTGTCCGTCCATCTGGCTTTGCTGCATCTCACAGCAGACAGACACTGCCCTGTGGGGACACGGCCGGGATTGCAGGACTTATTTAGCGCCCTGTCTCTCCCTCCTACGCGGCGGAACGCACAGGTGTCACTCAAGGATCTGCTGCTCCGACAGCAAGGACAGATGTGAACAACACAAGCCCTGCAACATGCACATCCCTGACCCCAGAAGATCGCTCAGCCCCTCACAGGCTTGTCGTGAATGGAGCTTTTGCATAGTGACTACAGCACATGGGCGAGAAGTTAAAAGGACAAAACCCACCAAGGGAAAAAAGTGCCCCACGTCATCCACCGATAACCTTTTCCCCAGGAAGTAAGTGCCTCTGGTGCTTTCCGTCCTCATCTGAGGGTTTTCTAAGCAGGAAAGGCCACTGCTCAGGCAGCCAGCCCGGCACTGCCTCAGCCCAGGCCAGGGAGCAGCTCCCGGCCCCCACCTGCCGCCTGTATCCGCTTGTCTGGGCTATGCGCCCAGAAGTGGAGTTTGCCCATCAGAAGGCAAGGGCTTTTCCCCTTTGGTGATGGCAGCAGAATTTCTTGTCTGCCGAGCACAGACTGAGTTCCAGGCCTCCTGCAAAGTGTTAAGATGCTTTAGGAAACCCTTGCCATCTTTATTCCAGAGCCAGAGAGAAGGAAGGATGAAAAGGAGGCGGAGGACGGAGACCACCCACCTTCTCTCTCTCTCTCTTTTTTCTTTTCCAAACTGCTAAAGCTTCTTTATCTTTTTTTTTTTTTTAATAGACTTTACTTTTTTAGAACAGTTTTTTTTTTTTATTTTGGCAGTACGCGGGCCTCTCACTGTTGTGGCCTCTCCCGTTGCGGAGCACAGGCTCCGGACGCGCAGGCTCAGCGACCACGGCTCACGGGCCCAGCCGCTCCGCGGCATGTGGGATCCTCCCGGACCGGGGCACGAACCCGCGTCCCCTGCATCGGCAGGCGAACTCAACCACTGCGCCACCAGGGAAGCCCTATTTTTAGTTTTTTAAGGAACCTCCATACTGTTCTCCATAGTGGCTGCACCAATTTACATTCCCACCAGCAGTGCAAGAGGGTTCCTTTCTCTCCACACCCTCTCCAGCATTTACTATTTATAGACTTTTTGATGATGGCCATTCTGACCAGTGTGAGGTGATACCTCATTGTAGTTTGTTTTTTGTTTTTGTTTTTGTTTTTTTTTCTCATTGTAGTTTTGATTTGCATCTCCCTAATAATTAGCAATGTTGACCATCCTTTCATGTGCTTCTTGGCCGTCTGTATATCTTCTTTGGAGACATGTCTATTTAGATCTTCTGCCCATTTTTCGATTGGGTTGTTTGTTTGTTTTATTTTGAGCCACATGAGCTGCTTATATATTTTGGAGATTAATCCCTTGTGGGTCGCTTCGTTTGCACATATTTTCTCCCATTCTGTGGGCTGTCTTTTCGTTTTTCTGATGGTTTCCTTTGCTGTGCAAAAGCTCTTAAGTTTAATCAGGTCCCATTTGTTTGCTCTAGCAAGTTAATCAAACCCGAGGAGATGGGTGGCAGGAACCCCGATAGCTGGTCAGTCAGAAGCTCAGGGGACGTGGTGGACTTGGGATGGATGTGTGGGGTGGGGGCAGACATGTGGGGCTGGCCTGTAACCTGGGGGTCTGACCGACTCTGGGCAGAGAGGGTCAGAACTGAGTTAAATCTTCAGGATGGCATCCTCTGGGCATTGGAGGACTGCTGGGTGCTTGACAAACACCCCAGGCAAACACCCCTGTGTAACCAGCGCCTAGGTCGACAGACAGAGCAGGAGCTCCACAAGCCTCCTCCCCAGCAAGGTTCCCATCCCCGAGATGGGTCCTGCCTGCCTGTGCGTCCCCGAGGATACTGCTCTGTGCCCGGGGCCTTCCCTCAAGTGCGACAGTCCTCCCGCCTGGCCACCCACGCCATTCCCATGGGGTGTTCCATGGAGCACCCCACTCACATTCCCACGCTCCTGTAGACCCGGGGGTCTCACCTGGGGCAATTCTGTCCCAGGGACACGGGGCCACAACTGGGGATGTCTGTGGTCCCTAGGACTTGGGGGCTCCAGCGTTGAGCACATGGGGCCGGGGAGGCCGCTCCACACCCCACGGCGCCCAGGATGCCCCACAGACGGTGAGCCCCCCATGGCAGCAGGCGGGGCTGGGGAGCCCCGATGGAGGGACCTAGGCTTGTCTCTGAAGGTCTGGGGCCTCACGAAGCCAGCGCCGCACTCACCGCACTCCCAGCAAAGGGAGAGGGCTGAGCACCTGACCCCACCGGGCGCACCCCAGCCTGCAGAAAAGCTGTGCATCTTCCAGCCTGCAGAAAAGCTGAAGACCCTGCAGAGAGCGGCGGTATGCCCCACCTCCAGAGCTGGCAGGTTGGCACTTTGCACATTCCCTGCCTGTTCTGGACGTTTCCCATCCATGGAGTCACACCCTGTGGGTCCTTCTGTGTCTGGCTTCTCTCACTGAGCATCCTGTTCTCAAGGTCCGTCCACGTGGTGGCGAGTGTCAGGGGTTCTCTCCTTTTCAGGCTGAGCGACGTTCCCGTGTGTGGAGGGACCACATGGCATTTGTCCATTTATCCATCGAAGGACACATGGGCTGTCCCGGCGCCCTCGGCTGCTGAGGGTGCACAGCTGCCCTCTGGCCGCCGCCTTCCCGCAGTTCAGCTGCGGAAGGATTTCGGCATCACACCTCCAGCAGCGCCACCGGACGCTGCAGTTTTCAGGGATCTGTGCCATCCTCCAGTAAGTCCCTGATTGGGAGGGGGGAGGGCCGGCGGCGGGGACCTGGGGTGGCTCCAGCTGGACGGAGATCAGCGGAGGCCTGGCGGTGTTTGGAGGCCTGAGGCCCTGGAGGGGGAAGCTTGTCTGCGTCCACAGCTGTCGCCTCCGCCCAGCTGAGCCCCACCCCACGCCCAGATGAGCAGGACCCTGAGAGCCTTAAAGGGACAGAGTGAGGCACTGACAGCAGGACATGCTGGGGGACTCGGGGCACCAGGGCACCGCCACAGGGGGTCAAAGGGCATGACCGAGTGTCAGGGCTGGGCGGGGGCTCTGGTCTCTGCCGGTTTCAGCTGGCCGGCTGGGGGTTGGGGGATGGTAGGAGAGGGACCCTGCAGGGAATGCGTTTCCCAAAACCAACCCTACACCTGGCCGCTCAGAGCAACTGTGTTGTGTCCTGGAATAAGGGCCAGGAGAGCAACATGACAGCTCAATTCAGTGTCCCCAGGGCCTGGGAAAAACTTTCCATAATGGCTGAGGTTGGGGCCTGCAGGGAGACTGGACCGCAGGGATGATCCAACATTAATTTACAGGGAGACCTCAGACGCGTCTTCGGATCCCAGCCTTCGTGTCGCGTCTTAGCTTGAAGGCGGTGGTGTCCTCACACGCAAATGGTTCTGGAAAATGTGAGAGGGAAAGGCAGAGATAGAGATGGAGAGACAGAGAGAGAGGAGAGACAGAGACAGAGGAAGGGGTTGGGTCACAAACGTGGCCAAGGCCCCTGGCCGAGAATCCAGGTGCAGGGGGCTGCTGTCCCCTTGGTGCCCCTGTAGGTTTGAGGACTTCTCAAAATAAACTGTTGAGAAACAAAGAACCCTCCCCTTGTTCCACCAGGACAAAGACATCAGCAACAGGGTGAGGAAACCTTGAAACGCCAGGACACCTTAAAGCTCAGCCCCCACGAGGCCCAGGGAGGGTTTCCGTGGACAGCAGCCCCCCAGGTGTTCAGGACACTGTGCATCACAACTGTGCAGGGGAAGAATCTCTTGAATTCTCTGCCATCTCAGCGGGGGAGGCTGAGGAGAGGCTGGATCATCTCTCACTTTCAGATGCTTTGTTTTGTTTTGTCCTGTTTTTACCTATCGGACTTGTTCGCTAGGAAAGATCACCAGCCCCCGGCCACGTTCATCTGGGGGAACCGCCTGTCCCTTTTCCAGGGAGAGCAGTAGTTAAGAAGGAGAAGCCAAAGGAGGTCAGAGGGCAGCTGCTTCTGTAAATCCCTTCCGGGCACGTCTGCCCTTGAAGCAGGAGCTGGACTGGCGGGTGAGTCCCGGGGGCCCCCCCCCCGCCGCCTGCAGGGAGCCTCCCTGGCTCCCAGCTTGGCGTCTGCCCTGACCACCCTACCGCCACCGGCCACGTCAGTCAACCCCAGCGCTGAAGGAACCAACCACCCGACCCTCTGTACCATCTCCTGGGGCCGCTGCAGCAGAGCGCCACAAGCTAGGCTGCTTACATAGCAGAAATTATGTTCTCACGGTTCTGAAGGCCACAAGTCTGAGACGGGGTGTCGGCAGGGCTGTGCTCACTCCGTGGTGGGGGGGGTCCTTCCCGCCCCTCCCAGCTCCTGGTGTGGCCCACGGTCCTTGGTGTCCTGGGCCTGTGGTCCCATCACTCCATCCTCTGTCTCCGATTTTTTATTTTATTTTGATTTTTTAAAGATTTTTTTTGATACGGACCATTTTTAAAGTCTTTATTGAATTTGTTACAATATGGCTTCTGTTTTACGTTTTGGTTTTTTGGCCCGGAGGCACGTGGGATCTTAGTGCCCTGACCAGGGATCAAACCCACACCCCCTGCATTGGAAGGTGGAGTCTCTACCACTGTACCACCAGGGAAGTCCCTGTGTCTGTCTCTTATAAGGTCATTGGATTCAAGGCCGTCCTCATCCAGGATGAGCTCATGTCAAGACCCTTAATTTAGTTATATCTGCAAAGACGTTTTTTCCAAATAAGGAAGGCCCCATTCTCAGGTCTGGAAGCAACCACTGCACCATCCTGTCCCCCCAGTCCCACGCCTTGCCTGCCCAGGACCCTCTCCCCACAGCCCCGGACCTGTCTACAACACACGGAAGATAGAAGACTAAGACCCGCCCTCGCTCGGATCCCTCCCAGGGCTCCTCAGCATAAAATCCACACCCTCACCACCAGTCACCACCTGGGGAAGGGCTGGATTTCAAACTCCACCCTTTCAGAAAAATGCACTGAAAACCTGAAGCTGGGGGCTTCTCTGGTGGCGCAGTGGTTAAGAATCCGCCTGCCAATGCAGGGCACACGGGTTCGAGCCAGCGCCCTGGTCCGGGAAGATCCCACATGCCACGGAGCGAGTAAGCCAGTGAGCCACAACTACGGAGCCTGCGCTCTGGAGCCCGCGAGCCACAACTACTGAAGCCCGTGCTCTGCAACAAAGAGAAGCCACCACAATGAGAAGCCCGCGCACCACAAGGAAGAGTAGCCCTCGCTCGCCACAACTAGAGAAAGCCAGCAGGCAGCAACAAAGACCCAACACAGCCACAAATAAATAAATAAAATTTTTAAAAAACAGAAACCTTAAGTTGGAACATTTTAGCAATGCACAGATGGGTGTGACAGAGAATAAAACCCTCATGTTTTCTCTCCCCTTATCTTTGCGTTCAAAACGTTTCATAGGAAGAAGTAGAAAGCAAACCACACAGCCAGAGACGGGACAGTGGCTGGTGTCCTGAGTATGAGGCCCAGAGAAAGGACGGCTCGGGTGCAGCCAGGGCCAGGTGGGAAGGGCCGGTCGGAGACCCGGGAAGGCGTGCCCGGTGACAGGCACAGCCAGGCAAAGGCTCGGGGCAGGGACAGTGCCAGCAAGGCTGGAGCCAAGCGCGGGGGAGGTGAGGGCGCTGAGGCCCCAGCGGGGAGTTCAGCTCTTCCTTCCTCCTGCCTGGCTAGAGCTAGCGGTGGCCTGTCTGTGCCAACAGCAGAGCCGGGAAGCGCTTTCCTTGCTCTTCTGTTTGTGGATCTCTGGACCGCTCCCAGGGCCCCCGCAGGCCTCAGAGGGGAGACCCAGGGAGGATCCTGGCTCTCTCACAGCCAATTAGGGGCGCCCGCAAGCCCAGGCCTTGCCGGCTGTGCGTGTCCCTGCCCGCACGCACAGCCGGCAAGGAGCACGGGGTGTGCACGGGGTGCACGCGAGGACAGAGAGTTGGGGGGGCGAAGGGGAGAGTTAAGGGTGACCGGATTGGCTGCTTTCGACAGGCGGGGTCAGAGGTGCCCCGTGGAACACAGGGCTGCAGGACAACCGGTGACATCTGAATTTCAGACAGACAACAGATCGTTTTTAGTGTAAGTATATAGCAGATAGTGTGTGGGATATATTATACTAAATAATTAGTGCCTTTTGCAAATCTGAAATTCAAGTGTAACTGGGTGTCATGTGTTTTTACTTGCTGAATCTGGCCACCCTTGCCTGGGCTCATCCTGAAAGGCCTCTTCTTAGAAGCAGAAGGGGACGTGGGACCCTCCTGACCCGGCTGGGGCCAGGACCCAGCTGAGGAGGGAGGGGGCAGGGAGGCACCACTGTGTTCTGGCAGCCCCATGATTTCCCACGAGTCCCGCCCTCAGCCCGGCTCTGGGCCAACGGGGGCACGGAGATCCGCCCAAGCCGGAGGTGCTTTGAGGCCAGCTGCCCGCTTGCCCCCCTCCTCCCGCGCGTCCCTCTCGACCCCGCTCCGTGCAGCCTTGCTGAGCCTGCCAGTGCGTCTGCAGGAGGAGAGGCCTCTGTCCTGGCCCCTCTGCCACACCCTTCTAGCCTTTTCCTCCAGGACCCCGCCCTCGCAGAGAGGGCTCTGCCGGCTCTGCCCAGGCTCCTCCTCCAGCTGCCTCCCCCTGCCCCTGACAAGCGGCTCCTGGACTCACAGCTCAGCCCTCCAGGGGCCGCTGCCCCTCCTCATACACGTGTCACCTCCAATGTCGTCACCTCCAAGAGGCCACCTGGCCCCTCATCTAAAGCGGTGCCTCCTGATCGACATCACCCCATTTTTTAATTGAGATGATTCACATACCACACAATTCACCCATGAAAGCGTAAACAGTTCTGGTACATCCACAGAGTTGAGCACTCAGCATGACAATCAGTTTTAGAACATTTCATCACCCTAGAAAGCAACCCCATCGCCATGAGCAGTCCCCCCCTCCCCCTCCCCAGCCCCGACAACCACGAGCCCACTGTCTGTCCCTGTGCATCTACCAGTTCTGGACGTTTCCCATCAATGGAATCACACACCGTGGGTCCTTCTGTGCCTGGCTTCTCTCACTGAGCATCGTGTTCTCAGGGTCCATCCACGTGGCAGCAAGGTCAGGGCTTCACCCCTTTTCCTGGCTGAGTGACGTTCCCGTGTGTGGAGGGACCACATGTTCCTTATTCATTCACCCATTGATGGGCATTTGGGCTGTTCCACTTTTTGGCTGTTGTGCTGCTGTGAACATTGCAGTGGAAGTTCCTGTATGGACGTGAGTTTTCAGTTCTCTGCGGCACACACCTAGGACTGGCATTGCTGGGTCAGGTGGTCACTCCGTTTAACCTTTTGAGAAGCGGCTGCACCGTTTCACCTCCTCACCAGCCCTGCCCAGGGTTCCACTTCCTCATCTTGTTATTTTCTGCCCTTCTGATGAGGGCCATCGTGGTCGGTGTGAAGCGGTGTCTCACTGTGGTTTCTGCCTGCTTTCCCCTGAGCAACTTCTCATGAGCTAATGTTATCTGCATGTCTTCTCTGGAGAAATGTGTTTTCAGATCCTTTGTCCATTTTTTAATTGGGTTATTTGTCCTTTTTAAGAGTTAAGGGACTTCCCTGGTATTCCAGTGGTTAAGACTCTACGCTCCCAATGCAGGGGGGGCTGGGTTCCATCCCTGGTCAGGGAACTAGATCCCTCATGCCACAACTAAGAGCACACATGCGACAATGAAGAGCCAGCAAGCCGCAATAAAAAAAAAAAGATCCTGCACGCCGCAACGAAGACCTCACGCGCAGCCACGAAGATCCCCATGCTGGAGCCAAATAAATAATTTTTTTTTTAACTTGAGTTATAAAAAAAGTTGAGTTGTAAGTGTTTTTTATACATTCTAGATACAAGTCCCTTATCAGATACATGATTTACCAGTATTTTCTCCCATTCCTTGGGTTGTCTTATCACTTTCTTCTCTGAAGCACAGAAGTTTTTAATTTTTGATGAATTCCAATGTATCTGATTTTTTGTTGCTGTTGCTTGTGCTTTTGGTGACATGTAAGATACCATTGCCTAATCCAAGGTCACAAAGACTGCGTACCCTGGTTTTGTTTGAAAGTATTTTGTCAATTTTTAGAAGTATTTGTTGTAAAACACGGGGACCTCAGCGTAGGTGTTCCAGCCAAATACAGGACGGCCAGTTACATTTGAATCAGGTAAATGGTGATACTTTCCTTGCAAAACTGTGTTCAAACACTGCACGGGACACTTACACTAAGAAATCACTCATTCTCTGCCTGAAACTCAAACTTAACTGCTGTCCAGCTATTTTTATTTGCTAGATCTGGCAGCCTCACCCCAGGGGACACATCCCACCTGTTCACGGGGATCCCCATCGCCTCCCTCGATTCTTTTTTTTTTCTCCCTCGATTCTTTTTAAATTTTTTGCACTATGGCAAACTACACATAAGTTGAGAAATTTACACTTTGAGCGTAAAGTTAAGGTCTTAACTCAAACTAGGAAGGACAGCTGGCCCCCGCCCGGTCTCGCAGGCCCCGCCCCGTTTCCTAGCAACGTAGCCTCGCCCCTGGCCGCAGCGCGCGGCCCACCCGGGTTCTCACGTGGCGCCGCCCATTCAGCTTCCGTAGCGCGAGTCAGCCGGGTCCGCGCGTGCGTACATGCGTCCGCGCGCGTGCGCAGGTGGTGGCCGACTCACCGTGCGCCCCCCCCCCCCGACGCCGCCTGCGTGCGCGCGCCCGGCGGCTGTCCGGTTCTTATAGCGCCGCGGGCGGCGGTTGTGCGGGGACGGCGGGACGGTGGGACATGGCGGCTGTGCGGCTCATGTTGGGCCTCGTGCTGCTGAGCGCTCAGGGCGGCTTCGGGGCAGGTGAGGACCTTGGGGTGGGGGCGCGAAGCCTGCTGGTGGTCTGGCCTGGCTGGGGGCGGCCCGCCCTCTGCTCCAGGGGAGACCCCAGCCCGGGCGAGAGGGAGGAGAGCCCGGCCGGTGGAGGGAGGCCCAGCCCGGGGGGTGGTGGGGAGGGAGACTCCGAGCTGAAGCCGACCTAAGCGAGGCAGCTTAGGAGGGACTTTCCTGCTCGGAATGCTTGGGCGGGGGCCGCAGGGGAGCCCCCGGGCGCCCAGGCCCTGGCTGTCATCCGGGAGGTGGGCTCTTGTCCTCACGGGGTCGCGGGCACCCAGCCACGTGACGGCCCCTGAGCCGGGTCGGCTTTCCGGCCGGAGGGATTGTCCTTCTTCCCGGGATTTAGGTCCCGTGTCTCGCTCTGGCTCTGCACTTGTCCCTGGAGTCGCCCGAACACTTAAACCCTTGTGGGGAGGCATACACTCTTCTTCCTTCGTTTTTGTCTGATTTCGGGGCCCAGAAGAAGGTGGAGGCTGGTCCACCCTCCTGTTTTTACAGGGGTGGAAAGAGGCCCCGGCCGGGAGGGGAGGTGTTCTAAGGTCACCGTGAGCCCCCCCGGCTCAGAGCAGGAACTGTGGGGGGACTGTTTTTACAGACTCTCAAACGGAGCTCCTCACGGGAGGGGCAGCCTGTTGGGTGGGCAGACGTGGTTTAGAGAATGCTCACAGCAAAATGGGTTAAGGCGTGCTTTTCTGGGAGAAAGCAGGGCAGCCTCTTTTGCCTGAAAGAGAGATTTTTTTCCCTGTATGGAGCACGACTTCCCGTTTGGTTCTGGGTTAACGATTTATAGTGACCAGCGTGTAGAGAACAAAGTGCAGACCTTGGGGGCAGGAGCAGGTGGGCTCTGAGAGGGGTGGCAGCTGCCCTAGGGCGTGGGAGGGGCTGCCCCTTAGAGAAGCTTCACCGGCTTACTGCTGACCTACTTTTAGATCTCAGTTCGCCTCTTTCTTTTGCCTCCTAATCAAAACGGCCATTTATTGACCGCCCTCTGGACAGGGCCCCTGGCAGGCGAGGTGAGTGCCCGGCAGCGTGAGCCCTTTAGACGCAGCCCTCGCCAGCCAGCGGGGAAGGATGGCCCCCGGTGTTCTGCTGGGGGCACAGCTCCGATCCATCACCCTTGTCTGTGGGGTTGCTCTTACACACTCACACCACGTGGGTGTGTGCCGTGGGCGGTCCTGGTTTATTTACACTGAGTCTGAATCCCCCTGGGGCTATATCTGTGCCTTGTCCTCCCTTTTTCACTTTCCACCTTTCCCAGGGACTCTGGGAAAGACCTGAAAGTCTGGGTCTCGTGTCCTTTTTCTGCCTGGGGTGAGTGAGTTCGCCTTTCCTGGCCAGGTCAGCTCTCCAGAAACCTGCCTCGGGCAACTCTGCTGGGGCAGGTGTCTTCGTGGGGGGGCCCCCATCGCCTGAGGCCCCAGGATGATCCTCCTCCTGGAGAGCCCTGCTCTCCAGGCCGTGCAGGGCCCTGTGGTCCTGGCGGTGCTGGTGGGCAGACATGGGCTTGCTAGCTGGTTCCCTCTCTGAGCCTCGGGTGAGGGGCCGGACCCCCGGCCCGCAGGATTAGAGCGGTGAGCAGCCCGGGGCTGGCCTCCCAGAGGCGGTCTCTCCTGGCCACCACCTCATCCGGAGAGCTCCCCCCAGGATGTGTACCCGAGGCCTGCCTGGCCCTGCGCCCTGCCCAGCCCGGCTGCCGAGTGGGCACAGAGGAGGGGTGGCTGTTTTTAGATGAAGGTGACTTTACTTGAGAACATGGGTTGCAGTCACGTGGTCGGGAAGGAGGGTCAGGCACTCTCGGGTTCCCAGGGCTCTGGGAGGGCCTGCCTGTGCACAGCCGGGGCCCCTGTGAGTTCTTGGGGTGCTGCCCCGGGCCTCCTGGGCACTGGGCATGGCTGGGGGTTCTGGAGGGTGGGCGTTTCACCCTCTTTCCATCACCGCCCCCTGAGGAGCATTTTGAGGCATTCTTTCTAATGGCCCTGTCCCAGTGACCTGTCAGCGTCACAGATGTTACGTCCCCTGTGGCAGCAGTCTCTGTGGTGGCCCTTGGGGCCACAACCCGGCACCCCACTTGGAGTGACCCGGCCTGTTGAGGATGGGTGACCTGCATGTGGCAGGTCACTGGGGCGGATGGACTGGCTCCCTTGCTGCGTGTGTCTCTCTGGCCAGGACAGGGGTGTCGGCCTGCGGGGCCTCAGGCAGGGAGGGCTCTCCTGGGCGAGGCTGGCCAGCCCGTTGGCCTCTGCAGACACCTGGGATGGGTGGAGTTGGGGCCCACCTCTGCCCCTCTCTGAGAGCTGAGGCACCCCGCCCTGGTGCCACCTGGAGGAGTCCTGCGGGCACTCGTCTCTCCCCCAGGAGGCAGGGTGGGGCCTGGGTAAGACCTGCCTGAGCACCCCTGTCCGAGGCTCTAGGGTGCAGAGGCAGGCCCTGTCTGGGCAAAGCGCCGCCTCTGGCCTTACTTTCTGCCCTGACTCACCTCCCAGCTCTGTACGGAGCTGCTGGTTCTGCAGTCTTGGGAAATCTTGACGGAGAAATGCGGGTTTCTGGAGGCCTTTGGTGAAAGTGACGCAGAGGTCCATCCTCACGCCCCTGTCTGCCTGTAACCGCCTGGCCTGAGGCCTGAGTGGCCAGTGGGCGGACGTGAAGGTCCGTCTGTCCCCGGGGCCTTGTGGCCAGCCTTGTGTGCTCTCCTACACGGCCGGTACGTACACATGTGCCGCGTATGCCTCTACACCTATGTGTCCGTGCACACGTGCGGGCACTGCCGCGGCTGTGCCCCCCAGGAGCGGGGAGCACCTGGAGCTGCAGAGGGGCCTCCTTTGCTTCAGTCCCTGCTGGCCCGGACTTCTGAGACGTCCTGTCCCCTTTTAAAGGAAGAGCCAGCAGGTGGCCAGAGGCGGGGTGGTGAGGACTGGCGGCTCAGGAAGAGGCCCCGCCGGGCCCTGCACGTGTTCTGTGCACGGGCTGGCCTTGGGTCCTGCCTCTTCCACCCGAAGGAGGCTGGCGTCCTCCGGACCCAAATGCCGCCGGGGCGCAGGGGCCTGCGTGTGGCCAGCCCACCCAGGACCTAACACACAGGCCCAGGCGGGATCTCAGACGCCCAAGGAGATGTGCGCTCTGCCCGCAGTCGTTCCAGAAAGCGGCCCAGCTGTGAAGTCTGTCCTGGGATTTGAGCTTTACTTTTCTTAGCGGCTGAGGAGTCCGTGAGGACGGGGGAGCCCGGTTTGGATCACTGGGCGTCAGCCGGAGGGCTCCTGCCGCCAGGTCCAGCCGGGGGTCGTGACCTGCGATCGTTCTGCTCAGCTTCACGTGCTTAGTCTGTGCTCACGCAGTTGTGCCGTCGGAAGTCACTGTGTGACCCCAGTGAGGGAGCGGGGGTCCGGGGTGGCGGCCTGCCCGGTGGGCGCTGGGGCCCCGCAGCCTGGCTGCGTCCCTACTGGCTGAACCGTTCCAGTGCAGTCCTGATTCTGCTTTCGCCTGATTTTATGCCGGAGGCCTCTGGGCCGGCGCCCTCTGTGCCCAAGTCCTGTGGGCGTGGCCTTCTCCAAGGGTCGCCTTGGGTGCGTGGGTGTGGGTGACAGTTCTGGAGAAACAGGCGCTTCCTGGTAGACACCACTGTGCCTTGGACGCGACTTTATAAAGTCCCCACTGTCCCCAAGGACAGCTGCCCCGGGATCCCGGGTGGTTTGACAGGAGTATCCCCAGGACACCTGCTCCCAGCCCTGGGATAGGGCTCTGGTGTGGACGTTCACTGAAGGTCAGCACCTGGAGGTGCGGCCTGACCCCCAGCAAAGGGGTCCTCATTCTGGTCTGCCGTCCCGGCCCCCTCCCTGAACGCCCAGAGGTCTGGGGTCTCCTGCCCCTGGTCCCTGGAGAGGAGCCCTCCCCAGCTCGAGCCCAGTCTCCCATCTCCAGAACTGTCAGCGTGCTTCTCACTGTCTGCTTCTAACCGGCTTCACGTTTTGGTTCCTCAAGAGAAGGTCGTAATGAGTGGGGAGCCTTGCCTGGTTGGAAATTGAGAGGAAGGGCTGCTGGGAGTCGCCCCAGCGTCCCAGGCAGGAGAACAGCCTGTCATTTGTATGGAGGTTTGGGGCACATGCGGCCTTCTGAGAAGCAGGCACCTCCAGGACGGGGCCGCTGCAGCCCCCTGGCCCCCGTGGCCTGAGCACACCTGTCCCACCCACCCCGGTGGCCTTCCCTTGGTTGTGGGAGAGAGGGGGAACATGCAAGACTACCCAGAGCGGGGGTGGTGACCTGGGCGGTGATGGACTTCAACTTTCCGAAAAGGCCTTTCGGGGCTGCGGGGCTGGACCCAGCAGTCGCTGCCCTGGTCCTTGTTCTGGGGCCGGGGTGGGCGCTGCTGCTGTTCCCACGCCCAAGGCCCAGCCAATTAGGACAATTCCTGGCAGAATCCTGCCCCAGACCCTGAGGGGAGGGCCTTCCAGGAGCCCCATGCGGTTCTGCGCTCTGGGTACCAGCCCTGGCTTCTCTCCCTCTGGGGAGCTGGGGTTGGGAGAAGTGGCAGGCTCCTTGGGTTCTCCCCTGACACTGTTCTCTTCTCTCCTCTGGCTGCCCAGGGAGCACGATCTGGACTTCCGTCGATGATGATGGCTCCAGAACCCGCCTCACATGCGCCTTGAATCACAGCGCCACCGAGATCGTGGGCCACCGCTGGGTGAAGGGGGGCAAGGTGCTGAAGGAGGACGCGCTGCCCGGCCTGAGGACGGAGTACGAGTGAGTGAGGCTGCCCCAGCAGCAAAAGGCGGGGCCTGCCTGGTCTCCAAGGGCCTCTGGTCAGCGAGTACGGAGGTTGTAGTCGGTGGGCTGGCTCTGGACAGAAGTTGGGAACGGGCTCAGACGGGGGTTTGGAGACAGCTGAGGCCCGGGATGCAGGGAGGGTCCAGTGGCTGCCAGACTTGACCACCTCCAAGACCCGTCCCTCCTTCCGGCGCGTTGGGGACCCCGGTCCCTGGCTCGCTGGGTTCTGAGCACCGCCAGGGCCACTGCGGAGCCTTGTCTGGGGGGAGGAGCGGCTCTGGAAGCCCAGGGCTCCTGGATGTGGGTGTGGGGTAAGCTGCCTGCCGCCCCTGCACCTCCTGGTCCCTCCTCCCCGGGGAGGCACACCCCCCCCGTCCCCTCCCGGCAGGGTTTGGACAGAAGCTTCTCGGCTCACACCCCGCTCACGGCCTCTGCCTGCAGCGTGGACTCGGACGACCGCTCGGGCCAGTACTCCTGCATCTTCCTTCCAGAACATGCGGGCCGCACCGACCTGGAAGTGAAGGGTGGGCTCCTGGGGGCCCCGGGCCTGAGGGGCTGGGGTGGAGGCGGGCAGGGCAGCTCCATCTCCGGCCCCGCTGCCCCAGGGTCAGGCTCCAGCCCTCCCTCCTCCCGGCAGGGCCCCCCAGCGTCAAGGCGGTGAAGAAGTCGGAGCACGCCACCGAGGGGGAGACTGTGGTGCTGGCCTGCAAGTCGGACTCCTTCCCGCCCGTCGCAGACTGGCAGTGGTCCAAGATGACCGACTCTGGGGACCAGGCCATCACTAACAGCTCCCAGCACAAGTTCTTCGTGGTCTCCTCGGAGACCAGGACGGAGCTGCATATCCCAGACCTGGACCTGAGCTCAGACCCCGGCAAGTACGTGTGCAACGGCACCAGCTCAGAGGGCTCTGGCCAGGCGGTCATCACGCTGCGCGTGCGCAACCGCTTCGCCGCCCTCTGGCCCTTCCTGGGCATCGTGGCCGAGGTGCTCGTGCTGGTCACCATCATCTTCATCTACGAGAAGCGGCGGAAGCCGGACGAGGTCCTAGACGGTGAGCCGGCCCCACACGCCCTCTGCTCCCCTCCCGGCGGGGGGACCCCTGGGGCCGGGGCCGCTGTCCGGGAGTGTGGGCCTGAGGGTTAGCCCCCTTGGCCACCGTGTCCCGGGGCCTCCCTGGGGCACCCGCCCCCTTCCCTGGCTGGCGGTGTGTGTCAGCCCTTACGGCCTCACCTGCCCCTCTTTCCTCACTGGGCTGCCAGCAGGCGTCCTCTGCGGTCAGTGCTCCTCCATGGGCTTGGTCTCCGCCTGTGGAGACTGCTTTGGGCCCGGGGCTGCGGCACCAAGTGAACCCCTGGCCTTGTGTGATGGGGCCACTGGGGTGCGGGGCTGGGGGCCAGGCAGAGCCCCCAGGTGCCTCTCACACTGAGACCCTAGACAGCTCACGTGAGGGTGCGTGTCCTGGGGCGGGCTGGCCCCCACATTGCAGTCGGGGAGGCTGAGGGCGGCGCCCCGCGGGATGGGGCCACCCCGTGCATGGCCTGGTGTGCAGACCGCCGCTGACAGCCCGTCCTCCTCTCTTGCATGTGGCTGTGCACCTGCACAGATGAGGACGCCGGCTCTGCTCCACTGTAAGTCCCTGCCTTGCTGGGGGTGGGCGGGTCACTGGGCAGAGCTGGGAGGCGTGAGGGGCAACTGTCTGGTCCTCCTGTCACCAGGAAGAGCAGCGGGCACCACGTGAATGACAAAGACAAGAACGTTCGCCAGAGGAACTCCAGCTGAGAGGTGAGGGGGGGAGGGCGGGGCGGCCGAGGGCGGGGCTCCTGCTCCTGAGGCTGGTCCAAGCGCCCCGCCCCTCTCCCCCCCACCCCCAGGATGAGTCTGTAGGCGCCCATCCCAGCGTTTGCACAACCCCACGGAAACCCACCTGACAAAAGCAAACTGTGTTGTGCATTCAAATCACACGTTTTCTCACCTTTTTAAAGAAAAACTAAACTAGGGTTTTCTGTGTGTAGAATTCTGTCCCTTAGGGCTTTGCTTTTCTTTTTTAATTATCTCGTGAGCCCCCCAGGGGAGTCGTGAGGTTTGTGTGAGGCCCCTGCCACCCCCACCATCCGTCCCCTCGCGTCCCCTGGGCTGTTGGTCTCCTGGTCTGGGTGTGGAGGCCAGACGGCCCTTGTTCTGAGGCTCCCGCCCCAGGTCCACCTCCTGAGACTGCTCGGCTGTGTGGGGCCGGAGCCAAGTCCCTGCCCTTTGCAGAAGGTCCAGGTGGAGCCGCGGTGCCAAGCATCCTGCCGTGAGAAGCCAGTGCTGTGGGGTCACTGCAGGTCTGAGCACGTGGCCGCCCTGGGAAGAGGGTGTCAGCTGGTCTTCTCAGAGCAGGAGCCGCTGTGATGGGCCTCTCTCCCCACCCCACCTTCCTACTCCCCAATAAAGTCTGACCCCTCATACTCTCCCGGCTCCTGTCCGCGCCGAGCCTGGGTCTCACCAAGGAAGCTCGTGGGGGGTTCAGCCGGTGAGGCGTAACGAGGTTAGGGTGCACGGAGGCTGGGTGACGGGTAAAGCCGGGAGTGGTGTACGGACCACTGCAACAGAAGTGGTCCGGCTCTCCAGTTCTTCTAAGCCTGCTTCTGCCCTTCAAAGGGTATCTGGACAAAACCAGGGCATCCTTTCCGCGGACCCCCAGGTCGGGATGGGCGGCCATCAGCCACCGCCGCCAGGCATCTGGCTGTCCTGGTCAGAACGCTCCCGGGGCCTTCGGGGGCCTGAGGGGCAGGTGAGCAGCTGGGGCCTCGCTCTGGAGCTGGGAGTCTGTCCCGAGGCACATCTGGGGTGGGGGCGCAGCTGCCCCTCTTGGGACCCTAGCTGGGGGTGGGAGGCAGCCCAGAGAACCCCAGGAGCAGCTGTGCACCAGCCCCCGCGGGGAGAAGGGGGTTGCCTGCTTACCCAGCCTGCATCCCAGTAGCTGGGCCGAATGGGGGAGTGTAGGTGGGGTTGAAGCGGGGTGGGGGTAGGGGTGGGGGTGGAACAGGAAGTCCTAGGAGGTGGGGCGGAGCCCTGGGACTCGGTAAGTACCACCTAGGCCTCCCACTGGGCACACCTGGGGAAACAGTGCCAGAGGGGAAAGGGCTTGTCCAGGGTGACCCTTTTCCCACACCCAGGGGCTGTGGTCACCCCATGTCGCCCTCTGGAGCCCTGCAAGACCTGCAGGTCTGGGTGAGGGTCTCAAGCCACCTGCTGGTCGGGGGAGGCAGGGGTCTCAGAGTGTTGGGCCAGCTCTTCCTAACTCTCCAGAGAAGCCAGAAATCTGGGCTCGCGTGTGAAGTCTGCGTTTTTCAATGTTGGCAAAAACAAATCCCAACATACCAAAGCCTCAAGAATTGAGAGACTTCAGACTTGGCCCACTGGCCACCGGCTCGAGGCCCAGTGGGTTCTGAGGGGGGACGGAGAGGGCCTCTTCCCTGCAAGTCGCACAGCCCCGGGACAGGGGCTGGGGAGGGGCGGGGGTGGGGTGGACCAGGCTGCCCCCTGTCCGCTGACCAGGTGTGTCACGAGAGTCACCCGCAGGTCTGGTTTCCCTGAGTGCCCACGGGGAGAGTAGGGGTTCCTTTACGGGGACCTCGCACCGCACAACCTGGAGGAGGTGCCTCCCAGTTCACAGGAACTGAGGCCGCTGGGCCCCGAAGCCCTGGGGCTGGGGCTAGGGGCTGCGGCTGGCCAGTCATTCCCTCCAGCCACCACCAGAGGGCACCACGTGCACACCCCTGAGGGCACTGGGGCCCAGGAAGTCAGGGGAGCCCCTGTCCACAGAGGTCTTGGGATACCCTGCCTGTCCTTCGTGTCCCCCAGCTGGACACGCTGGGCCCTCGGTCCTGGGCACCCATCTAAACTGGTCCAAAGGATGTACATCCCTGCTTGTTCACTGGGCCACGTGGTTGTCACTGACAGTGTACGTGGGTCCGGGGGTTCTGCCAGCACAGAAGAAGGTGGCAACGAGGCTGGTTCCTCTCCGGGGACGCTACTGAGGCTGGGGCCTGATGTTGGAGGGCACGTGAGGGTGTCCCCTGCTCGGAGTCTGTGTGTGTCCCCACCCGCACCCCAGCTGGGGCTCCGCCCACCTTCCTGCTGCACCCCTGGCGCCCACACACCTGGGGCTCGGGAACGACTGCTGGTTTCTTTGTCTAGACAGAAAGTGCGGGATTGTCCGCAGGCAGCGCCTTGGGGGACAGGAGGGGGTGGCATGTGGTGTGGAGAGGGGACCAGGCCCCCAGCGAGGGACGCTGCCCACATGTGCTTTTAGGCGAAGCCCGACCAGCAAACAGGGCCGCTGGGCAGACGGCTCTGCATGTTTCCCTCCCTGAGCATTTGATGAGCACTGGCAAGTCTTCGGCCCCCTGTGCCCCTGGGGGCTATTCTTGGATGCAGCCGCTGGAGCTGCCTCAGTTTCCCTAGGGGCAGGACAGGAAGTCACCGGATCCAGTGATATCATCTTTGGCAAACGCCTGGAGACTCAGGACCCGGTGTCTGTCTCAGGGTCCCAGTCGCTGAGGCAGAGGGGCAGGGCTGGGCGTGCCTTCATTCTGGGGCACAGGCTGCCCACCCCTTCCCTGGGCCCACCGCCCTCCAGACTGGGAGCCCTTCGAGGATGGGGTTGGGGCCTGCGCTGGAGGCATCGGTGGGGGGGGCGCCTCCCAAGCCCCAGCCTCGTTCCTCCCCCACTCTGGGGCCCTGACGAAGAGCATCTCTGTTGTACACCGGGGGCACCCCAAGGTCCCATGGTGGCTGGCAGCAAGAGACGAATTTAGCGGTCTCGCCTGGCAGCAGGGGGCAGAGGTGAGGAGGAATGGGCCAGAGGTGTGGGGGTCCCAGGGGGAGTGAGGTCCACAGGGAAAGGAAATCCCAGGTCCGCCGAGGACCCCACCCTCGTCGCACAGATGCCAGGGAACTCAGGCCTGGGTGAGGGGCTCCCTACGTAAGGTCACTCTCCAGTCGGGGCTGGACACCGGGGCGCTGCCTGGCACAATGGCGCTCGTGCGGGCAGCCCAGACTGGGAGATGTCATCCCCCTTCCGAAGTCAGCGGCACATGTGGGCACTCGGGCCGCCACACAAGGCTGAGGGGACAGTCAGCATTGCTCGAGTCTGGCGGTGGTGAGCTCTGAGAACCCTCCCTGGCCCGGGGCCTGCCAAGACCCTGGCCTGGCTTTGTCTCCCTGGTCTCTTAACTATTTTGCCCTCACAGGGCCTCCAAACTGTGGGCTCCAGGGCTTTGGACCTGGACCCGCCCCAGCTGAGCAGGAAACATGGGCCATGTGTTGAGGTGCTGAGAGGCTGGGGAGGGGAGCTGCGAGCGGGACAGCAGGGCAAAGGCCTCGGGCCCAGGCCAGCTGGGCCTGCTGGAAGCCCCTGTGCCCAGAGCCCAGCGCTGGGGAGGAAGAGGTGGGGCAAACTGGGTGGGGAGGGACTGGGGCTTCCTTCCACGGGAAGTGGGAGTCCAGCAGCTTTGGGTAACAGACCACTCACTGTGAACTGACTTGGGGTTTTATTCCTGTTTGCCCAGGCTTGTCCCCAGCCCACCCCACCCCCACCACCTCTGGGTCTTCATCTCCTACGCCCCCCACCCACCAGGTCCTCAGTATCCCTTCTCCTCACACCAACCAGGCACCGTCCTGCCTGAGGACCTTTGCACAGGCCACGACACCTGCCGGCCGCTCTGGGCTCCATCCTCCCCTCAGGTCCTGGCTCTGACACTACCCACTCTGCGAGGCTTCAGACATCCCCCCAACACCTCATCCCCTGTCCTGGCTCAGGTTGAGCTCACCCCCTTCTAACGGACACTACAATGTCTGCTAAACATCACATGTGCTGTGTTGACTGTCACCCCCCACCAGGGTGGGGGCGGCCTGAGAGGTTCACTTCTGAATCCCAGCCGCCATCAGGTGCCTCATAAGTATTTAGTGAATGAATGAATGAATGCTAAGAATGCTCTGGCCCAGGGCAAGTGGTGAGACAGGGTGGGAGGGACAGAGGCTGGTGGCCGCCTGGCCCAGGGTGGAGCCCGTGTGTTGGGGAGGAGTCTTCAGGAGAGGGGCTGGGACCCTCTCCTCCTCTGTGACTTGAAGGTCCAGGCCAGGTCCCTGGGGGAGGGATGCCATTCTGCCTCTCCAGGCCTGGTGGGTCCTGGGCTGGGCTGCGGGTGCACCTCCTCCCTGCTCTCAGCCAAGAGCCCTGGGGCTCTGGCGGCCTGCCTGGACTGACATCTTCCCAGGGCGAGCATGAAAGATCCCCCTTCAGCTGGAACACACAGCTGCCTGGGCGGGCCACAGCCTGGCACTGCCGACTCTGCTGCTTGCCCAGCCCCTCTCTTTCTCTCTCGCAGACTCAGGGCAGACGGCGGCCCAGCCTGTCCACCCATCTGGCTGTGGGTCTGGCAGGGTCTGACTGAAGACACAGCAGAGGTGGCCGCTGGAAGGACCCCCAGGGCTCAGGACAGCCTGCAGGGGGACAGGAGATGGCCCGGCTCAGCCCACCCATTGTTCAGATGGGCCCATCCCTCAATGCCCTTGAGTCCCACCTACTGTGCACAGGGACATGTCACATCTCCACCCTCATGGTCCTGACCTCCAGATGGGTGAAGTCACCCAATATGATGTCAGGCCTGAAAGCGCTAAGAAGGCCAGAGGGTCCCTGGAGGCTAGCGGTGGTCTTCCATCCCTCTCCCTGTATCTCCAGGCCTTTCCTTATCTCTGCTCCCCATCTCTCCTTTGTGCAGGATGCGCTGGTTGAGCTGGGGTGGGGAGTGGAGGCTGGGAAGAATCCTGGGCCTGTGGCCTATGTCACCTGACGCCAGGAATCACTCCCCAGCCTGGCTCTAGCCCCAGAAGCAGAGCCTCGAGTGTTTTTCCAGATCTGGGGGCCTATGGGGCGGGGGCTGGCTGGAGGCTGAGCCCAAGGGGCAGAGAAATGGGGTAGCCCAACGGGGCTCACATGTGGGCATCCGGTGGGAAGGGGTGGCAGACCCTGGGTCCCCCTGTGACCCTGGGCACTTCCCCACTTTAAAGCCCACCAGCCTTTTGGGAGAGCCCCCCCCCGCCCCCCCACTGTACTTTAGGGCCTTGTTTGAAGGTGGGGATCCTCAGAACCCTTGGGTGGCTCTTCCTATTGGCCCAATTCGGCCTCAGTTTCCTCATATGCAGGAGGTGGGGGAGAGGGGGCCACGGTGGGACCTGGAGACTCCTGGCCTGACCCCACTTTGCCGCTCCCCACACAACACGTCTTTGTCCGGGGGCTCAAGTGACAAAGCAAGGGCTCGTGTGGCCTTTTATTATGGAAATTCTCAAACCTATAGAAAGGATGGAGGCTAGTATGGGGGCGGCTCCACTTCTCCGAGCCCCAGCGTCAGTGGTTACCGCCCCGCTGTGTCCTCTGGACAGAGGCGAACTGAAGCGCCAGGAGAAGGCCCCTCGTCAAGGTCGCGCGCGGCGGCGATGACCTTGGGCGCGTGCCTCTTTTTCGCGGGCCTCAGTTTCCCCTTCTGGGACTAGGCTTGATCGGATCTCCGAGGCCTCGAGCCGCGTGACCTTGGGCCGTCCCAGAGCCAGCGGCCTCAGTTTCCCGGGCGCGGGACCCGTGCGAGGCGCGCCGGGAGTGTGCGCGGGCAGAGGTGGGGCTCCCGCCCCCTCCCCTCCCCCGCGGCCCCGGCTCCGCCCCTCGCGGCTCCGCCCCGCCCTACCCCCGCCTCCCCCCTCCCTCGGGCTCGGGCCGGCGGCGGCGGCGGCGGCTCCGCTCCGCACTGCCCGGCGCCGCCTCGCCATGGA
>NW_020837997.1:14140423-14305100 GCF_003676395.1 Aethalodelphis obliquidens | reverse complement strand
CGGGCACGACTCCGCAGCCGAGACAGCTCGTGCGGCCGCCCGGGCACCCCGGGCGCGGCGAGCACGGCCAAGGGCAGCCCGAACGGCGAGTGCGGGCGCGGAGAGCCGCAGTGCAGCCCCGCGGGGCCCGAGGGCCCGGCGCGGGGGCCTAAGGTGTCGTTCTCGTGTCGCGGGGCGGCCGCGGGGCCCGCGCCGGAGCCGGGCTCGGGGTCGGGGCCGGCGGACGAGGCGGGCAGCGAGGAGGCGGGCCCGGCGGGGGAGTCGCGCGGCAGCCAGGCCAGCTTCATGCAGCGCCAGTTCGGCGCGCTCCTGCAGCCGGGTGTCAACAAGTTCTCGCTGCGGATGTTCGGCAGCCAGAAGGCCGTGGAGCGGGAGCAGGAGCGCGTCAAGTCGGCGGGGGCCTGGATCATCCACCCGTATAGCGACTTCAGGTACAGCCGCCCAGAGGGCCGGCCGGCCAGCGCGGAGGGGCACGGCGAGCGGACGCGCACAAGGGTCGTCCTGGGAGCGCTGTGGAGAGGGCGGGGCGGTGTGCCCCGCGGGTGACCTCGGGGCCCCTCGGTGACCTCGGGCGCGTCCGGGACCCGCCCCGGAATGACCTGGGCGCTCGAGGCGCCGCCCTTGGAGGGACACTGGGAGGCGCGCGCCCCCTCCCACGCAGCCTGACATTCCCCGCCCTTCGGGTGGGCGCACGTCACGGGCCGCAGGACCAAGGTCTGAGCGCGGAGGGGCGGAGAGGACGAATAGAGGGGAACGTGGGCGCCGGCGAGGCAGCGGAGCGGAAGGAAGGAGGAAGGAAGGGCGCCCGGGAAGGACGCACCCCGTAGAGGCTGGCGGAGAAAGGGTTAAGCGGACACGCCGGGTCCCAGGGTCTCCACCTGCGTCCCACGCCGCAGGGAGGCGCGTTCCGGGTCCCTGGGCCTCGGTATTGCGCAAGGAGGGGACACTGTTCGTGCTGGTGTCCCCCGGCTGTGTCTACTCTGAGCCGCATCAGCTGCAGCGGCTGGGTGGTGTGCCCAGGTGTCAGTGGTGGTGATGTTGATGTGAATTCAGCTGGCTGATCCGTGGAAAGGCTCAGAGCAAGGCCCGGAGCAGGCTCAGCCGCGTGTGTTTGTGGTGTGCCCAGGTGTCAGTAGTTGTGTAGATGCTGATGTGAATTAAGCCAGTTGGTGCGTGGAAAGCCTCGGAGCAAGGCTGGAGCAGTGTCACGCCGCCGCGTATGTTTGCAGTTCCGTTCCCGGGTGAGCGCTGTGTGGCCTGGGAGTGTGAACGATGCACATCATTGCAGGCCGTGTGTGTGATCACGAACATGTGACTGCGGCGGGCAGGGGCCGAGTGCTCTGGGGGGTGTGTCTGCATGGCGGATCACTGGTGTGTGTTGGGGAGAGAGGGAGTGTGTGCGCATCAGCGGGCAGTGGGTGTGAGGTGTGTGCATGGTGTGTGTGTGAGGTGATGTGTCCGTGACTGGGGTGTGTGAGTTGGGGTGCAGAGGGTCTCCCCAGGCCTCCGGGCCACGATCTCAGGGTAGGCACGGTTTCAGCACCACGGACAGCAGTCCAGCGGCCTCCGAATCCTATGACGCCGCGGGTCTCGCCTCCCTCAGGCCTGAGGTCGGATTCCTGGATCCCCAGAGCTGGGAAAGCGGAGCTGTGGGACTCTGCCTTTCCCTGGCCCTCCATATCCCCTGTGCCTGACAACTGGGGAAACGGAGGCCCAGGGGCACACAACTCAGGAACGGAGGGTGGAAGAATGTCCAGGAGTCCAGCTCCTCACCCCCAGACCGTCCTGGGAGGTGAATGCAGCCTTGACCGGCGGCTTTGGGAGAGGCCGGGGGCCCAGATGGGGTGCCTCTGGATGGGCCCGACCGGCATGGGGGCTCAGCACCCCTGCAGATGGTTCCAGTCTGTGAAATGGGGATGAACTTGACTTCCAGGGCTCCCTGGCCCACCTGGCCCCTCTGTGAATGGGGGCTAAAGTCAGCTGGCTGGAAAGGGACGTGGGGGCCATGTGGGCAGGGGGAGGTGGCTGCAGAAAGTAGCCATTCCTCTGTCCCCTCCAGCACATCCGCCTGCAGCATCCCCAGGGCTGTGGGTGGCTCTGGGCTTCCTCTCAGCTACAGAAGGGGTGGGGGCTGCTGGGAGAAGGAGCTGGGCGTCCCCAGCCTTGTGCGCGTCCAGCACAGTTGCCCGTGGGTCCCTGGGCAGATACACTGTAAACTGGGGGTGAGCAACGGGATGGGGGTGAGGGAGGGATGAGTGGGGCCTGTAGCTGGGACTAGGTGAGCCAGTCAAAGTAAAAACCTTAAGACCCTGCCAAGCTGGGGTGCTGCGGGGCCTCTACAACCCCCCATGTTTTGGGAACCCTTCTAGACCCCTCGGATTCAATATGGAGACAGACCCCCAAGCACATGATCGGAGAAGTGCTTCCTGAGCCCCTCTTGGGCACAGCACCTTAAGAATATAGATCCAATCCTCATGTCAGATGTGAGGTGGCTGCCGCAGCTACCCCAAATTTACATGCGAGGAGAGGGGGTCACGGAGAGGTAAAGTCACTCGCCCAAAGCCACACAGCTAGTCCCCGGCAGAGCAGGGATTCATTCCTGGGCAGGCTGGCCCCTGAGTCTCCACTTTGGGACTGTCAGGCAAGCTGGCCCCTGGCCATGTCCTGTCCAGGCCAAGAAGAAGTGGGAGGAGAAAGGCATCCTGGGGATTGTTCAAGATAAGGGGGCTGCCCAGGGGGAGCCGTGGGTCATCTCTGTGTTCGTGTGGGTGTTAGTTTTAAGACCCATTTGTGGAGCAGTAGGGAGAGGCCTTTCTGGGTCTGCTTGTCCACACTTGGCTCCGTTTGTCCTCATGACCTGACGGTGCAGACACCATCCCCGCTGGTGCCCGGGTAAGCCCTGGACATGACTTAAAAGGGAAACTGGGCCGTGAGACCAAGGCTTCTCCCCCAGCCCCAGGTCCTGCCCAGGGCCGTGGCATCTCCACTTTCTTGAGCTGCAGCTTTGCTCGGATTGGCACGGCACCCATCTGGCATGGAGCACAGGACAATTCATGTTTGGTCAACTGGGGCAGCCTTGGTCACGCCTAGCTCCTCGGGCCACATGGGCTTCCAGGGAGGGCAGGCGTCTGCAGAGTCCTCGGGGAGGGGGGCTCTTGAGGAAGGTGACTGGACCGAGGCCGGAGGAGCGCGCTGCAGAGGGGCTGCGGCAGTCTGCGGCGAGGCCTGCGCCCGCTGTGCATGGCCTGAAGTCCTCTCCGGGCTTCCCTGCCTCAGTTTCCCCAAATGCGTGGTGCACCCCATTTCTCTCGTTCCGGTCGATGTCTGCGCCGCCCGTGCGTTCAGAAGCGGCCTTTTTTCCTTGATACGCTTACCTGCCTCTCCCCCCCACCTCCATGGCATCCTGGGGCCTGGCACGTGGGGGGGGGCGGGGCCCAGGATGGTTTTGGGAACCTGCCGAGGGGCACACATGGGTACCAGGCAAGGCCAGTCAGGTCGTGAGCCCCGTTTCCTGGCAGCTTTGGAACAGCCCCAACCCTTTCTGAGGCATGTCTTCACTTCTTCATGGGGCCATGAGTAACACTGCAGCTGGCGCCCGGATACAGATGTTCTAGGAGCTTCCATGGGGGCGGGGGAGGGGAGAAGCGTGTTCGAGGGACAGCAGGAAGGATTCAGGTTCAGGAGGGTTGCTTTTCCTTCTTTGCACCCTGAGGTCCATTTCTGAGTCAGAACAAGCATGAAGACCACCCCAGAGCAAAGCAGGGAGAGCGGCCAAGGGGCCAGCATGGAGGGTCACAGCCTGGGCCACTGCCTCCCGGAGGTCCTGGGGCCCTGGCAGGATCTTCTGCCCCTGCCCCCAAAAATGTATGATGAAGAAATACAGTTAACTCCTTCACCTGGCCACCCCGGGCTCTAGAGGCCAGAGAGAGGGCTTCGCGGGAAGGAGGAGAGCTCAGAGGGGAGGGTGTGGGTGGTGGTGCCCCAGGCAGCTACGGCCCGGCTGCAACTCCCCACCGCCCGTTCTGGACAGTCCGCTTTTTCTGCCACTTCCTCCACCTCCTTAGTTGGTGGTCACTTGGTGGTCAAGGCAGCCGTGGCCGTGTGGGAGCGTGGGCAGGTCGAGGGGGTAGAGGCTTCATCTCCCTAGAGACAGTGTGGGCAAGTGGCTTCCCACGGCCTTTCTTCCCGTTCCCGAGTCTGTAAGTGCTTCTGAGGTCTGATCTGAGTCTCTCCTGCTGCTGCCGCTGAATCTCAGTTCAATGTTCCCGAATTGTGTACCACCGGGAGGCCTGGTTTGTGGGGAAAAGATAAGTGGGTCCTTTTCCTGGCCCTCAGCGGAGGTTAGACAAAGCCAGGACAGGTGGATGCTGACCTGTATCTGTGTGACATCCTGTGGGGTCCCTGAAGGCCTGGGGTGGTGGAGGGGCTGGCCTGAAGATCCAACGGGGCTGGAGGACTTCTCCTGCCCCAGATGGCCCTACAGATTAGCGGGAGATCAGGATGCATCAGCTCATGAGAATAAACCCTGAATGATCCCAAGTTGGGGCGGTGGTGAGGGGCGGGGGCCAGGGTTTCCCCGGTTCTGAATCCAGCATGAAGGCACTCAGAGTGGGGGTTGGTGGACATGCCCATTTCCCAGGTGGGAGGATTGAGGCCCAGGGCCCACCCGGCTGGGAGGAAGGACGCTCCATGGTCCCTGTGAGGGGTCAGGGGCCTGAGGTGGCCGAGGCCCCTCTCCTCTCTCCATTGGTTTCCTGCCAGAATTTGGAGTTTCTGGCCCCTGAATTAACTGCTTTAAAAACGTCACACCCCCCACACCCCCTGTTTCAACATCCATGACCTGGGGTTCAGGGGGACACTGGGGGGCCTTCCTTAGCTACCCACTTGCTCAGGACAGACCCTGCCTCACTTCCCCCATCAGCAAGCCCAACCCACATGCAAAGAGCACAGGCTACCCCACTTCCTCCCTGGACGCCGCCCTCTGCCCCTCCCTTGCCTTCCAGCTGCCGGCAGGGGCATCTCAAGATTCACGTTCGTCCTTCTCACTTAAAACCTTCATGGCCGTGGCCTCCACGGCCCTGCAGAGCCCGGCTCCCACCCCCTCTCACCCCTTCTCACCTCCCTTCACACCCCTGCTCCAGCCCCAGGCCTCCCAGCCGCCCCGAAAGGCAAACTCCATGCAGCCACGGGACCTTTGCACTTGCCGTTTCATCCGCCCAGGGTGCAGTGCCCGCACTCTGCCTAGCGGCCCTTCTCCATTATCCACCCACACGTCACTTCCTCTGAGAAGCCGTCCCAGCCCACCCTGGCTAAAGTGGCCCCTCTGAAGCATCCCACTCATTTATCTGTCTGTGTGGAACGCCTGTCTCCCCCCTGGGCTGGGGGCCCTGAGGGAGGGCCGGGTCTGTCTGGTCGCCACGTGTCCCCCAGGCCTGCACACAGTCAGCCCCACAGCCTGCCCTGTCTTGGGATCGCTCAGGAATCTTCCCCTGCAGAAGTCTCAGTTTCCCAATCCCTGACACCTGCCTGGGATCCGTAACTCACATCCGAGGGCTCAGGTCCTAATAATCCATCCCTAGCTCATCCTTAATCCCTGACCCCCCCTCCCTTCCCGGCCCCTAATCCCCTAGGATTTGCCCGATCCGATAGGTAATTCCTGGACTGCTTCCAGCCTGGTTCTTGGTTCTCTGACCCTGAAGGGAGGGAGCCGCTACCCTTGTTAACAGCGTCCCTGAGCAGCCACTTCAAGCTCCCGGGACGCCCCTGCCCCTCGGCCCTGCCCTGCCTGGTCCTGGAAGCATAGGGCTGCGTGTCAGCTTCTGGAATTGGAGGGGCCCCAAGTGCTGGAGACGGGAGGGTGACAGCATGGTCCTGAGCTGTGGCCTGGAGGTCTGGCCGCCTGGGTTCCGTCATTTCACCACTTCCCACCTGGGTTTCTCCGTCTGCGCAGAGAGAAGGGTCGGGGCAGCTGCTGGAGCGGGAGCTGGGCCCACAGTGGGGGCCCCGCTGACATCAGAGCCATGTGGGTGTGGCGCCTGGGAGAGGGTTCCAGGCTCTCCTGTCTACAGGGCGCTGGGGGTCGTTGCCGCTGAGCCCCCGCACCCCACCAGGAGCCCCGGCCTTGCTGGTCTCTCAGGGCCCAGCTCCTGTCCTGGCACAGGCAGGAAGCGGGATCTGAGTGTTTCCCGACGGGGCCCTGTTGTTTGTTAGGAAGGACTTTTCAATACGAGGTTTAATTACTGTCCCTGAAGGCCCTGGGTGGCTGAGGGCTGACTCAGGCCCCTGCAGGCCCCGACCCCGTCCCAGGGGTCTCTGGGTCCCAGGGGTCTCTGGGGCAGCCTGATGCGGGAGGGGCTGCCAAAGTTGGGCAGAGGAAGCATTGTGGCTCAGAGAAGGACAGTGATTAGCCCTGGGATGCACAGCCCAAGGGGGCGGGCAGGGCGAGGAAAGGGGGTGCTGGGGAGAGGGACCTGGATCCTCTGCCCCAGCCCTCAGTTTCCCCTCCTCCTACCCAATTCCAGGAGGACCAAGGGCCACAGGCCTGGGGGCGGCAGGCTGGCTTTCAGGTCTTTGCACCCCTCCCTGGCTGGGCCACCTCTCTGGTCTGTCAGTGGGGAAGTGTGGTGCCTGCACCCCCACCCCCCGCCCCCAGAACAAAAGGAGGGAACGTCTAGGACTAGTCGCCTGTGGAGGAGGAGGCCGTCTTCATCCTGGCCGTTTATGCTGTGGCTACCCGACCCTGGTAGTTTCTAGGCCCCCCGATTTAGATGGTTTCTAACCGCCCCCCCTTGGTTTCTAGGCTCGTGCCCCTGGCCTTCCTGCTTGCTTTGTCCCTGGGCGTGATCGTCCACTGCCGTGGAAGCTCTGGTGGTGGAAATGGGGACTAGGCGGGTGCGGCCCCTCAGTCAGGTTGGGGCTGGGCCCCTGGGGGTCTTGAGGATGAGTAGATGCCCCACCTTGTCTGGATTCAGGCAAAGGAAGGTCTGAGCCCAACACCTTGTCTGGATTCAGGCAAAGGAAGGTCTTGAATTTGGAGCAGTCATTTGGGTTTTGCCCTTAACACTCACCCCAGATCATGTCAACCCTTTCAGCTCTCAAGGTCTCCATCCCCACACCGAGATGGGTTTCCCGGGCTCTCCCCATTATGGTTGGAGTCCCCATGGCCACTGGGAGAAGGCTCCAGTACATGTGGGCGGACAGAGCCGGGGGTGGGGGAGAACCTCAAAGCCTGCCACTCCCTGGGCTCCTCCCGGACAGACAGGAGACTGAGGTTCCCAGGGGCTGCAGGGACTTGCCCAAGGTCACACCTGCCAGTGGGCGGGAGCCCAGGTCTGGCTGCTGTCACCACGGTCTTAGACGTTGGGTCCCTTCCAACCTTGGCTCTGGAAAACCAAGCTGCTGTGAACATCTTGTTACAAATCACTTTTTAATTGTTTTCTCTTCCTCTTGGATGATTTCCTTGGGATCAATTCCCCGAAGTGGAAGGCCTGGGTCACCCGGCAGGCGCGGTGCTGTAGCTCTTCCCTCGGGGGGCTGCTCAGAACAGAGCCAATTCGCAGTGAGTCCCAAAACAGGGAGCCCAGTGCGGCCAGGCCAGCCCTGGGGTTTACGGCTTTCTGCTAATTTGGGAGAGTCCCTCCAGCCCTTGGGAACCTCAGTCTCTTCTTCTATCCATCCGGGAGGAGCCCAGAGAGTGGAAGGCTTTGAGGCTCCCCCAGGCCTGTCCTGCCTACACATGCTAGAGCCTTCTCCAAGAGGACATGGGGACTCCGGCCATGATGGGGAGGGCGCCGGGCCTACGGGAGAGCCCTGGAAACCCACCGCGGGGTGGGCGTTTCTCCCTGCACCGTGATGGGCAAAATCAGACGCATGACTCTGTTCAGAATTTGAGACCCTCCTTCGTCCGAATCTAGACAGGGGCTGTGGGCTTAGACCCCCATCTGGGGCATCTACTCATCACTGAGACCCCGGGCCTCGGAGGTTTTCTCTTTATGTATACGTGTTAACAGAAATATAACATAACAGT
This sequence comes from Aethalodelphis obliquidens, assembly GCF_003676395.1. Classification (NCBI taxonomy): domain Eukaryota; kingdom Metazoa; phylum Chordata; class Mammalia; order Artiodactyla; family Delphinidae; genus Aethalodelphis; species Aethalodelphis obliquidens. The sequence continues at coordinate 14,297,074 of NW_020837997.1, read as the reverse complement.
TAGCCTTTAACCATTTAAAAGTGTACCGCCAAGTGACATTAAGTACATTCACAGCCATCCCCCTTATCACTCGCCAGAGCTGCTTCATCTTCCCAAACAGAAACTCCCCGGCCCCTACAGCCACAAACCCACTCTGTGTCTGTGGATCGGCCTGTCCTGGACGTTTCCCATCCGTGGAGTCACACACCGTGGGTCCTTCTGTGTGCGGCTTCTCTCACTGAGCATCGTGGTCTCAGGGTCCACCAACGTGGTAGCGGGTGTCGGGGCTTCTCTCCTTTCCATGGCTGCGTGACGCCCTGTGTGTGGAGGGACACATGTGTTTGTGTGTCCATCCGCTGGTGGACACTCGGGTTGCTCCCACACTCTGGCCATTGTGAATCGTGCTGCCGTGGACACTGGTGCACAAGTGTCTCTTTGAGTCCCTGCTTTTGAGTCCTTGAGTGAAGGCCCAGGAGTGGAATTGTGGGGCCACATGGTGACTGTAACTTTCTCAGGAACCAACAGGTTTCTCTTGGAGTGGTTTTCTTTCCTATTTTGTCGATTGCCGCAGGGCTGGGCATCTCTCCATGTGGCCTTTGCTGCATCTGTCTGTCCTCGTGGGTAAATGCTGGACTCAGGACACTGTGCCTGGCCGTTAATATTCCTCAGATGGACGGGCCTTTTTCTGGGAGCACAGAATTCCCGGGTGGAGTTTTGGAATGGACCTCCAGGACTTGTATCGGTCCTGGGCATGTTTGGCCAGTCATCCCTTTTTCAGGTGTACTTATCACATGAAACATCCGAGCCGTGGCCAAGTCCCGTCCCTCAGGCTCTTCTGCCACCTGGCCCTGCGCTCTGCCGGGCAGGCCTTGGCTTCTCCCTTTTTCCCAGACGGCCTGGCACCCTGGCCTCTGTCCGGTCCCCAGCCCCCCCGGCTGCTACCTGAAATGGATGGACAGCCAGTGCCCCCTGTTCAGCCTTCCGGTGCCCCACTGGGAAGTCTGGCCAGGGTGGGGGTCCTGCACCTGGATGTCAAACTGTGGGTGTCCGGTGCCCACCCGGCACCTGCAGCCCCCGGCCGCCCAGCCACTCAACCCTCCTGGCTGCAGTTCCCACCCCCCGCCCCTCCAGCTCCTCCGCTTGTCTGTCTTCCCCTCCTGGCTCGGCCCTAGTGCTTTTTGGACGGCAGCCTTGTGCCAGGCACGTTGGGCCTTCTTGGTCCTGGGAAACATTTAGTCAATTTTTGAGCGGCCTCTTCCAGGTCTCCGGCTTCTTCAAGGAGAGAAGGTCAGGCTGGGCCAGAGAGAGGGACCTGGGCTGGGGGAGCCCAGCAGTGCTGTCTGGGGCTTGGGAGGGCTTCCTGGAGGCGGGGTCCACAGTAGCCGGGGCCAAAGTCTCCGCTTTGCCGGAGGAGGCGAGCGCTGGGCTGGTCTTCAAAGGCGCATGCGCGTGTGGTGGGGCAGGCAGGCTCCGCGGAGGGCCCCGCGCAAAGGTGGAGGTGTGACCACGTGACCGGCTGCACCTCGCCCCCAGGTTCTACTGGGACTTCACCATGCTGCTCTTCATGGTGGGAAACCTCATCATCATCCCCGTGGGCATCACCTTCTTCAAGGACGAGACCACGGCCCCGTGGATTGTGTTCAACGTGGTCTCGGACACATTCTTCCTCATGGACCTGGTGCTGAACTTCCGCACGGGCATCGTGATCGAGGACAACACGGAGATCATCCTGGACCCCGAGAAGATCAAGAAGAAGTACTTGCGCACGTGGTTCGTGGTAGACTTCGTGTCCTCCATCCCTGTGGACTACATCTTCCTCATCGTAGAGAAGGGCATCGACTCCGAGGTCTACAAGACGGCGCGCGCCCTGCGCATCGTGCGCTTCACCAAGATCCTCAGCCTGCTGCGCCTGCTCCGCCTGTCGCGCCTCATCCGCTACATCCACCAATGGGAGGAGGTGAGCACGGCTGCACGTTGGCGCAGGGGCGGGGTCATGGGCGTGGGCAGGGTCGTGATGAGCGAGGAGGAGTGGTGACGCGGATGCAGGCGTGGGGTCTGTGGGGTCGTGATGGGCTGGAGCGGGGCTAGGATGTAGGGGCGCGGGGTTGTGATGAGCCCTGAGGGGGTGGTGATGGGTGAGGATGCCGTGATGGGACCCGGCCATTGGCTGCAGGAGGGGGGCAAGGAGGCACCAGGAACAAAAAGGCGGGGCCATGATGGGAGACTCTGGGCGGGGCTACCGGGGTCCAGGGACAAGGTCACAGTGAGAGGACAGGTGGGGATACAGGCAAACGAGCGGGGTCATTGGGTGGGGCACTGGGCGGAGTTACAGGGACTGCAGTGAGGGGCCTAGGAACCTTAGGGGTGGAACCTGGGCCTCGGAGCGGGGGCGGGGGGCACGGGGCGCGGTCACAGGAGCTTGTACCCGGTGGAGGGTCGGGGGGTCACAGGGAGCGCAGCATGGACGCTTAACGCATCCGCACCGCTCTCCTTCCTTCTACCCTGTAAGAGGCATACTCCACAGCCCCGGTGGCAACGGGGAAGCTGAGGCTCCGAGAAGCGAAATCACGCCCCTCTCCCCCAAGTTCAGACCCGCCTCTGGACTGTGACCTGATTCCTGAAGCCCGCGGCCACCACGCGGGCTCAGAGTCGCCGCCACTGTCCAGGACAGCAACTAGGCTCCGAGGCGGGGAGTGGGTGGGGACAAGGCTGCGGAAAGAGGCCGTGGTCCTGGGAGAGGGCAGTGGGCAGACGGCCAGGCAGAGAGATTTGGGCGCCCGGGGCGGCAGGCCGAGCAGGGGGCCATGTGCTCTAGTCTAGGGTGCTGCATTACCTTGAAAGGCAACGGGTCTCACAGGAGCGGGGGCCCCACCGGCCGCGTGGGGGGCGTGGTGAGGTGGGGCGGCTCCCAAGGGGAGTGGGCCCTGCGGAGGGCTTCGTCCTCCCACTGCCCGGGTCGCAAGAGGCCGTGGGCGGAGGCCTCTCCCTCGCACACCGTCTGCGGGACTCTCACGGACGCCGCCCCACCCCCCAGATCTTCCACATGACCTATGACCTGGCCAGCGCGGTCATGCGCATCTGCAACCTCATCAGCATGATGCTGCTCCTGTGCCACTGGGACGGCTGCCTGCAGTTCCTAGTGCCGATGCTGCAGGACTTCCCGCGCAACTGCTGGGTCTCCATCAACGGCATGGTGGTGAGCCCCGAGCCCCCCGCCCCACATCCGCTCCCGGAGCGCACGGCGCCTGAAACACTCCTCTGGGGGTGAGCGCCCCTCTGGGCTGCTGTCCGACTTCGAGCCTTGCCTTGCAGACCCCGGGACCATGGAGATCTTTGACCGTTTGAGGGCTATAGGACAGTTTCTGCCCCCCAGGGATCGCATCATCTGCTTACTGTGCTTTGCGATGCATTCCACTTTTTAATTTGCATACATGTATTTAAAAGACAGTTTTATATCATAGCCCTCAAATGGAAAAGTGGTATCATGGGCCGTGAGAGATAAAAATTGGAGACTCACAAGCACCTATTACTTCCTGGCTGAGACGCTGAGTGTTAAAAGCTTTCCTCCTGCACGTGGGGCACAGGGCAGGTGGGCATTGACGGGCGGGAGCAGCGGAGGGAAAACCCGTGGGTGCCCAGCCGGCGCCTGGCACAGCTGCCTGGCTGAGGCAGCTCACTGTCTGGCCGGACACCCAGGCATGTGGTCCTGTTTCCTGAACGGGGCCCGCTGCCCCCTCCCCTAGCCGGGTCAGCTGAGGACTGGGAAGGGCTCCTGGTCCTGCCTGATGCCTCCCCCCTCTCCGCCCCTCTGATCAGATGCCAGTGTCCCCAACTCACTGTCTCCGGGGTCCCCGGAACTTTCCCATTCTCTTGGCCTCACAGACACTCTCATCAGAGGCTGAAAAGTGGTGGGGGCTCCTGAGCCCCCAAGGCTAGACTCTGGCCCCTCCGAGCCTCAGTTTCCCAGGACTGAAGTGGGGAGGCGGCTTCAGACCCGCACCTGCTGCTGAGTGGCTGTGATGTGTGCGCACAGCCACGTCAGCTGCCTGAGTCTCAGTTTCCCTTGGTTACCTCTGGAAGACACGGAGCTCACCACCTGGATGCCTGGGGGAGGACGGGCAGGCGGGGCCCTGGGGGGGTGGTGTGTGTCAAGGGGCTCCCTGGGGGCCGCGAGCGCCCACCCACCCGCCCACCCGCCCGTGGCCTTGCAGAACCACTCGTGGAGTGAGCTCTACTCCTTCGCGCTCTTCAAGGCCATGAGCCACATGCTGTGCATCGGGTACGGGCGGCAGGCACCCGAGAGCATGACGGACATCTGGCTGACGATGCTGAGCATGATCGTGGGCGCCACCTGTTACGCCATGTTCATTGGCCACGCCACTGCCCTCATCCAATCGCTGGACTCCTCGCGGCGCCAGTACCAGGAGAAGGTGAGAGGGGGCGGCACCCCACATCCCCCCAGCTCTGTGGAGGAAGGAAGTCTGGAGCCTGGAGGGGGACAGGGCAGGAGGGGTTGAGGGAGACACAGGCCAAGGGAGGGGACGGGAGCCAGAGGGGTCCGAACAGGACAGGGCCAGTCCAAGGGGCATCAGGGGGCTCCAGGCGGGGGGGAAGGTCTCTGGGCCGTCTCGGGAGGGGCTGGGGTCCTAGGGTCGCTCAAGGACACGGGGGAAGCCTCTGGGGGAGCAAGGATGTCCTGGCACTTGGCCTTGGTGGGGGAACCTCCGTGGAGCCAATCCAAGGGCTGTGGGCCGGGAAGGGCCGAGAGAGGGCGGGTGCGACCCCACAGGCCAGCCCTTTCTGGAGGTCAGCCTCAGTCTCCCCTCCCTAAGGCCAAGGGGGGCCTGGTCCCTGGGACATCGCCCCATTGGCCCTGCACTGCTATCCGGTGGCTGGCCTTGGCCAGGCAGCTGCAAGCCCCCAAGCAGTGCCCAGCAGTCGGGTCGGCTGGGTCAGCTGGGCCTGGTGCCAGGCACCCCGGCTGTCCGGAAGCCACCAGCCTCCTACCCAAACATGAACTGGTGCCGCCACCCGCCTGCCGTCACGGGTTCCGCTGAGCTCAGGGCAGCTGTGGCCAGGCGGGGCTGGGCTGATTTCTAGAAAGATCATTGGGGAGGGGAGCCAGGGCCACCAAAGGGTCTGGGACCTCTGGGGCGGGGGCCAGTACAGCCCCCTCTAAGGGCTGGGGGTGGGGTGCTGGTGGCGGGAAAGGGTTGCCAGATGAAATTCAGGACGGGACTTCCCAGTGGTCCAGGGGTTAAGACTCCACACTGCCACTGTAGGGGACACGGGTTCCACCCCTGGTAGGGGAAGTTCTGCATGCCGTGTGGTATGGCCAAAAAAAAGGAAATTCAGGACATAGCAATAACTTTTTTTTTTTAATTCATTCATTCATTTCTGGCTGTGTTGGGTCTTCGCTGCTACGCGTGGGCTTTCTCTAGTTGCGGTGCGTGGGCTTCTCATTGCAGTGGCTTCTCTTGCTGTGCAGCGCGGGCTCAGTAGTTGTGGCGCACGGGCTCTAGAGCGCAGGCTCAGTAGTTGTGGCGCACAGGCTTAGCTGCCCCAGGCTTAGCTGCTCCACGGCACGTGGGATCTTCCAGGATCAGGGCTCGAACCCGTGTCCCCTGCACTGGCAGGCGGATTCTTGACCACTGCACCACCAGGGAAGTCCCCTGCCCAGGATATCCTTATCTGGGGCATTTTGGTCGTTTATCTGAAGTTCAGCTCGCCCTGGGCATCTCGTATTGTGTTACTGTTAAGTCGAGGCCCACTCGGGGCGGGGGCTCGGGAGCGGCAGCCGCTGACCCGGGCCCCCCCCCGCCCTGTTACAGTACAAGCAGGTGGAGCAGTACATGTCCTTCCACAAGCTGCCTGCTGACTTCCGCCAGAAGATCCATGACTACTACGAGCACCGCTACCAGGGCAAGATGTTCGACGAGGACAGCATCCTGGGCGAGCTCAATGGGCCCCTGCGGGAGGTGAGGTGGGGGTCCGCGTGCGGAGGAGGGTCCTGGGGGAGCCCCACGGGCCCCTGCAGGAGGTGAGGGGCGGGGTGCTCACTCCAGAGGCTCCAGGGAGGGTCCTTCCTGCCCCTCCCAGCTCCTGTTGTGGCCCATGGTTCTCGGTGTCCTTGGCTTGTGGACACGTCACCCTGGCCTCTTCCTTCATCTTCACGTGGCCTGTTCCTGTGTCTCTGTGTCCCCTCCTCTGTAAGGACACCAGCCACTGGGTTCAGCACGACCTCATCTTAACCAATCACACCTGCAAAGACCCTGTTTCCACATCTGGCCCCGTTCACACGTACCAGGGCTCAGGACTTCAGCGTATGACGGTGGTGGGCGGACAGTTCAACCCGTGACCCTCAGCAAGCAGTTACTGGGCGCCAGCCGTGTGCCCTGCCCTGTTTCCAGGGAGGTGGTGCCAGAGGGGAAGCTCTGGGAGGGATGGAGTGGGGAGGGGCTTGGGGCGACTCACAGAGGGCAAGTGTGAGCCTGCGTGGCCCTGAGGAGGGACAGGAACGGGCGCTAGGATTTCTCCCGAGGGTGGAGGTGCCTCCCAGCAGGCAAGCACTGTGGCTACCTGCAATGAAAATATTCGCTGGGTAATTATTTTCATTCATTCGCTCATTTACAGACAAACACGTCACAGACCACAAAATGCATGAAATGCCGTGTCGAGTGTATTCAGAGTGGTGCCACCACTGCCGCCTAATCCCGCGGCCTGGCCTCCCCGGCTGCTCAGGACACCCGGCCCTCACTCCCCATTCCCCTCCCGCCAGCCCCTGGCGACCTGTGTTTGATCATTACTTAGGTGTTTACATAAAGTCAAATTTACAAAACCAGATATATTCAGAAAATGCCCGTCTTCTGTCCTGTCCCTCTGCCCGGTTTCCTCCTGCTCTCTCCATCCATTTTCTGCCTTTTTAACAAAACAAAGGCGGGCAGGCCTCCGGGGTGTCCGTGCCTGGCGCTCCCTCTCTGGGTCCTGTTATGCTTTGTGGGAGGAGCTCGCGGCACAGGGCAGAGGCGAGGGTGGGATCGGGGCCCGGCCGGTCTGTCCAGATTCCCCTCCGAGGGCGCCACGAGGGAGACGGTCCCAAAACGCCCAGGTGAGAGGTGCACCCCTCAGGTGCGATTCTCTTATTTTCCTGCCATCAGGGGCTTATTTGCATTTCTTTCTGTAAACTGTTTATAACTTTTGCTTGTTTTCCTACAGAACTTTTGGTCTTTTTGTTGTTTTTATTATTTTTTGAAAATTGGGAGCGATTTATTTATTTATTTATTCATTTATTTATTTATGGCTGCGTTGGGTCTTCGACGCTGCATGCGGACTTTCTCTAGTTGCGGCGAGCGGGGGCTACGCTTCGTTGCTGTGCGCGGGCTTCTCCTTGCAGTGGCTTCTCTTGTTGCAGAGCATGGGCTCTAGGCACGCGGGCTTCAGTAGTTGTGGCTCTCGGGTTTAGCTGCTCCGTGGCCTGTGGGATCTTGCCGGACCAGGGCTCGAACCCGTGTCCCCTGCATTGGCAGGCGGATTCTTAACGACTGCACCACCAGGGAGGTCCCTGGCCATTTTATCTTTAAAACTTGCTTACTGTGGTTTTATTCCCCCACGTGTGGAATTTTTGTGCCCTGTACGTCAGGTGCTGCATGTATGCTTGCTGTACACAGTAAGTGTTCAATGTGTGCTTGTGTAACAGAGCGAGTGTTACAGTGTTCAGTGTTTGCCTTCTGTACGCAGCAGGTGCTCAACACCTGACTGCTGTACACAGTAGGTCAATATCTACTCTCTGCAGACATCAGGCACACAGTACATGCTCGCTGTATACAGCAGGTGCCCAATACCTGCTTGCTGTACACACCCAGGCTTTAGAGGAATTTGCCCATGTTTTCTTCTAATACTTGTAGGGTTTCATTATTGGCATGTAGACCCCCTATGCCTTTGGAATTTATCGTGGAATCTGGCGTGAGGAAGGGATCCAGTCTTATCTGCTGTGTGGGGCTGAACCATCTGGCTCTGCCCCGAGACTTGGTGGGGGAGGGGCACCTTAGGCTGAAGTTCCCTCCTGCTTGGGTCTATTTCTGGACTTTTCATCTGTCCCATCGGCCTGTCTGCTCTGTGTGCGCCAAACCCACTCTGCATCGCAGAGGTTTGCGATGTGCTTCGGTGTCTTAGAGGGTGAGTTCCCCCTCCCTGCTTGTCTTTGTCACGGGCTTCCTGCTACTTCTGCTCATTTGTTCTAAATGCACTTGACTAGCCCCGGTTATCGAGAAGCGAGCTGGGCGGCATTTCCACAGGGCTCTGTGTCCTGTACCCCTGCCCGGGGAGAACGGGTGTCTTCCGTCTCGAAGATGGTGAGCAGCACTCTCTAAGGACACAATGTGTTCAAGGCTCTTCTGTGCCTCTGGGAGGGTTTTCAACGTTTCCTCATATAGATTTGGCCATGTCTTGGTAAACTCGTGCCATGGCATCTCACTTAGCTCTTTATGTGGGTGGAAATGGGGTCTTCTCATCCATTACGTCTTCTTCGAAGTGCCTTTCGTTTGCCTGTACAAAAGCTGTGGATTTTTTTTTTAATTAATTATTTTTGGCTGTGTTGGGTCTTTGTTGCTGCATGCGGACTTTCTCTAGTTGAGGCAAGCGGGGTCTACTCTGTGCAGTGCGCAGGCTTCTCATTGCAGTGGCTTCTCGTTGCGGAGCATGGGCTCTAGGGCGCGCAGGCTTCAGTAGTTGTGGCGTGCGGGCTCAGTAGTTGTGGCTCGCGGGCTCTAGCGCACAGGCTCAGTAGTTGTGGCGCACGGGCTTAGCTGCTCCGCGGCATGTGGGATCCTCCCGGACCGGGGCACGAACCCGTGTCCCCTGCATTAGCAAGCGGACTCTTAACCACTGCGCCATCAGGGAAGCCCGATTTTCTTTGTAAGGTAAGCAAAGTGCCCCGTCATTAGGGCACACCCGATGGATGCTCCGTCAGGTGAAATCCCATGACCCCCACCCAGATCAAATACGGAGCATTTCCATCCCGCAGAGGCTTCTTTGCCAAGGATAACCGTCATCCTGACTTCTACCCCCGTGGATTCGTTTTAAGGCTCTTGGTTTTCATGTTGGTTTTTTTAACCACTTGCTATTTTGACAAATTTCCCTTGTTACAGTTTTCCATTGACTCTTCCGGGTTTTTCAGGCAATCCCATTAATACAGATAGTAAAGAGATAGTTTTACTTTTTCCTTTCCAATTCTTACGTCTCTGAATGCTCTTCGTGTCTAACTGCATCGGCCAGTATCGCCAACACAGAGTTCAACAGTAGAGGATCTTGGGAATCTTTTCTTGATCCTGTCTTTGGTGGCAAAACCTCCAGTGTTTGCCTATTAAGATGCTGGCTTTCAGGCTAACGTGTTAAATCCCTTTCACAAACCGAAGGTCTGAGAGGTGCAACAGTCCCAAAGGTAGGGTGCGATGGAGGATCGGGTGTGCGCCCTGCCGTCACCCCCGCCTCCCACCCCTACAGGAGATCGTCAACTTCAACTGCCGGAAGCTGGTGGCCTCGATGCCACTGTTTGCCAACGCCGACCCCAACTTCGTCACGGCCATGCTGACCAAGCTCAAGTTCGAGGTCTTCCAGCCAGGTGACTACATCATCCGTGAGGGCACCGTTGGCAAGAAGATGTACTTCATCCAGCATGGGGTGGTCAGTGTGCTCACCAAGGGCAACAAGGAGATGAAGCTGTCCGATGGCTCCTACTTCGGGGGTGAGTGTCTGTGGGCAGGGGTGCTGGCGGCGGACGGAGGTCAGGGTGGGGAACCCGAGCAGCAGAAAGGCCCTGGGGTGGTGGGGGGCGGGGCTGGACTGCTCTGCTGGCTGGGAGGGCCCTGGGGACAGCTGGCTTGGGCCGCTGGGTGTGGCCCAGCAGTGAGGACGCTGCCCCGGCTGCACGCAGAGATCTGCCTGCTGACGCGGGGCCGGCGCACGGCGAGCGTGCGGGCTGACACCTACTGCCGCCTCTACTCGCTGAGCGTGGACAACTTCAACGAGGTGCTGGAGGAGTACCCCATGATGCGGCGGGCCTTCGAGACGGTCGCCATCGACCGCCTGGACCGCATCGGTGAGTGGGCCCAGCGGTCAGCCTCAGTGGCTGTCGGGGGGCCGCCTGAGGAGTGGGGTGGCATGGCCCAGCTGACCCTCAGGGCCCCTTCTGACCCCCGGACCGGATTCCTTGACCCACTTTCTCCCTTGGCCAGACACGGCCCCGGTTTCCCAAGGATGGGGAAATGGGTGTTTCTGCTCCCTAGGCAAATGTTTGAGCACCTACTGTGTGCCAGGAGGTGTAGATGTGGCCCATGAGGCTGACGGGGTGGCTACCCTCAGGCTTGTCACAGAGGAGGGGATGTCCTTGTGACTCCAAGTGGAGACCCAGATGGGTAGGCGTTGCCGGTAGAAAGACAGAGGCATGTTCTGGGAGTGGAGACAGCATGTGCCAAGGCCCTGAGGTGGGAAAGAGGCCTGGAGTCCAGGGACTCAGGGAAGCTGGGAGGGAGGCGGGCACCAGGCACATGAGGCCACAGGGCTGTAGAGGAAGGCGCTTGGGCTGTAGGTCAGAAGCATTGGGGAGCCATGGATGATCCCAGGCAGGGGAGGACCTGATCAGGACCTGTGCACTTTATGAGAGTGGGCATATGGAGGAATCTGGTGGCCTGGCCTGTGTGTGGGGGGGGTGGCTTTGGGTAAAGGGAGAGGTGGCCGGGCAGGGGGAACCTTAGAAATGGCTAAGGACTTGCTGAAGACTAGAGCAGGATTCAGAGAGGTAGAGGCCCTTGGTGCTATGTGTGGGAATAAAGACAGCGAATGGCTGGAGAAGCAAAATGGGGTGCGGTAGGGAAGAGTTGTTAAGACTTCCCAGTACGCAGAAAGCACTCAACGTGTTTATGTTATAAGAGGCGCTTAAATTTTTGCTCTGTACAGTATTTGCTCGATGTGTTTGCTATATACAGTAAGCACTCAACCCATGCTTGCTACGTACACGGCAGGCATTCAGCATGCCGGCCGTGTACAGGCAGGAGTCTGCGTGGGCTGCTGTGCACAGTAAGTGTCTGATACCTGCGTGGTGTACACAGCAGGTGCACGATACATGCTTGCTGTATACAGGAAGTGCTCCCTGCATGCCAGCAGGATTCGGGTGTCTCATACTTGCTTTGTGTGTGAAGCAGGTGCTTGACGTGTTTGTTTGCTACACACAAAGGTGCTTGATTCATGCTTGCTGTATACGGTAGGTGTACTAGTTCAGCTTCCTATACACAGCAGACACTTGGCATGTTTGCTGTGTGCAGGAGGGGCTCCATTCGTGCTGGCTGTTCAGGGCAGGCACTCAGATGCAGGCCTACTGCACGCAGAAGGCGCTCCACACGTGTGTGCAGCGCACGGCAGCAGGCAACTCTGACGCGCCCCCCTCCCCTAAACCAGGCAAGAAGAACTCGATCCTGCTGCACAAGGTGCAGCACGACCTCAACTCGGGCGTGTTCAACAACCAGGAGAACGCCATCATCCAGGAGATCGTCAAGTACGACCGCGAGATGGTGCAGCAGGCCGAGCTGGGCCAGCGCGTCGGCCTCTTCCCGCCGCCGCCGCCGCCGCCGCCGCAGGGCGCCTCGGCCATTGCCACGCTGCAGCAGGCCGTGGCCATGAGCTTCTGCCCGCAGGTGGCGCACCCGCTCGTCGGGCCCCTGGCGCTCGGTTCGCCGCGCCTCGTGCACCGCTTGCCCCCCGGGCCCGCGCCCACGGCCGCCTCGCCCGGGCCCGGGCCTGCTGCCAGCCCCCCGGGCGCGCCCTCCAGCCCCCGGGCACCGCGGACCTCGCCCTATGGCGGCGTGCCTGGCTCACCTGCTGCGCCCTGCGCCGGGCCCGCGCTGCCCGCGCGCCGCCTGAGCCGCGCCTCGCGCCCGCTGTCCGCCTCGCAGCCCTCGCTGCCCCACGGCGCACCCGGCCCTGGCCCCGGCCCCGGAGCCTCGGTGCGCCCGGCCAGCAGCTCCACGCCGCGCCTGGGGCCTGCGCCCGCCGCCCGGGCCGCAGGGCCCAGCCCGGACCGCAGGGACTCGGCCTCGCCCTCACCCTCACCTGGCGCCACCGGCGGACCCGACCCGCTGGACTCCGCGCGCTCACGTCTCTCGTCCAACTTGTGACCCTTGCGCGCCCCCCTGTGGCCCAGCCAGGCCGGGGCGGGGCTGTCACTCAGACCAAAGCCATGCCATTGCGCAGCCCGGGCCGCCCGCCCCAGAAGCCATAGAGGAGACGTAGGTAGTTGTAGTCGGACGGGCGACCCGGGCCGGCGGGACACCCCCGCCAAGCCACCCATCGCCCTGAGCCCACCCACATTGCCCCTGCCCCCGGCGGCCCCGCGGACGCGCGGGCGAGGGGGCTCCCTTCACCTCGGTGCCTCAGTTCCCCCAACTGTGAAGCGGGGACAGGCCGGCCGGGGCCAAGGGGAAGAGGGCCGCGGAGCCCCGCCCGCGCCCGCCCTCGCCCTCCAATGAGGATCTGTTTTTAAGTGCAATACTTAGCCCGCCGGCTTCCCGCTGCCCCCATCGCGCTCACGCAATAACCAGCCTGGTCCCTGTCCACGTGCGTCCGCGGTGACCGCCCCGGAGTGGGCACATACCACTCCCTCCAGCACCCCAGCGTAGGGGCGAGGCTGGGGGGGGGGTCCCTGCCGTCATGGTGAATGTACTGACGAGCCGAGGCAGCAGCGCCCACTGCGCCCCCCACGCCCCACTAAGCCCCACGCCCCCATTCCGCGCAATAAACGACAGCATTGGCGCCCAGCCTGCCGCGTATGATCGCTCTGCCTGGACCCAGCGCGCAGCCCACCCCTCCCCGAGGCAAGCAGCCCCCACGTGGTGACAGACCTTTATTCACACTAAGGTACAGGGAGGCAGCACGGGCCGTCAGCTGAAGAAGTACGTGGAGTGCTTCACCTGCTCCAGGTTGAATGTCCCTGCGGAGCAGAGCAGAAGGCTGGGGGCGGGCCCTGGGGAAGGCCCTGCCCCAGCCCGGTGAGGGGCCGTCCAGCCCTGGGCCTCACCTGTCTTGGGCACAGACAGCAGCGTGTCCATCAGCCTGGAGACCCAGATGCTCTTGGAGGTCCTGAGGGCAAAGGCCGGGTGGGGGTAAGGCTGGGGCGGCCTGGGGAGGGAGCGGCCTCTATGGTGCTGGGCTGGGGGGGCCTCACCTGGGGTCGGAGCAGAACCGCTCAATCAGGAACCTGGACAGGTTGTGGAGAATGGGCTGGCTGTGCAGACGGACGAACTGCTCGCGACAGACCTGCGATGGGGGGGGGGGGGGGGGGGGGGGGCCGGCAGCCAGGGGCCAGGCCCAAGGGGCGGGGGGACTGGGCTTCCCAGGTCAGGAGGGGATGAGGTCGGGGGCGCGAGAGCCGGGGGTGTCCGCCCTAGTGGGGGTGGGCCTGCACCTGGTTCATGACCGCAACGTCAGCGGCGTGGGTCCAGAAGCAGTCGTGCACCGAGACGAAGGTCAGGCCCTTCCTGCGGCAGCAGTGAGGGGCCCCCGTGGAGAGGCCACGCCTTGAGGTCCCCTCCCTCACAATCCACACCCCACCGCCGCCCAGCACTGGCCCAGCTCTCACCTCAAGCCCCTCCCCACCGCTCAGTCGGGGGGCCCACTGTCCAGTGACGCCCACTCTCCTCTCGCCTCTCACCCCCACACACTCCAGCAGCTGTCTGTGCGCCACACGTGCCCCTCAGCAGGCAAGTGACAAGTTCTCCTCTTAGGAAGAAGCCTCTTTGCCACCCTACCCCCAGCTGCCACCCAACTGATTCTCAGCTTCCCGTAGGGGATGGCTGAGGCTGGGCCCCCTTCCACCACAGGGCTCCATCCCAGGGGTCCCCGAGCCACCCCAGGGGGGCACAGGAAGAACACAGAACTCCCACAGCAGTCTGGCTCAGTGCGGCCACACCCCCCCCCCACAGGAACAGCCGTTTCTAACAGAACCGTGAGAAACTAGACACCCTCTGCCTGCCCCGGCAGGTGCACACACGTCAAGAGCAGGCCACACAGCAGGCTGGGCCCGCGGACCCTCCGACGGCCAGCTGCACACTTGGAGTCCCTCCCCTGCCCAGTCAGCCACATCCCAACCCCTCCCTGCCTCGAGGCCTGTCGCCTCTGGGGCACCAGGTCCCCCAGACCCCCACAGCTTCGGTCCTCGCCTGACCCCATCCCCAGCGGGCGGCACCCACCGCGGCGTCCCCAGCCCTGGTGCACCTGTAGCAGTGCAGGGCCGTGAGCATCATGTGCGAGGAGTCCAGTGAGTGGATGAAGTTGGGCGGGAAGCCGTTCTTCTGCTTCAGCGTGTTGGGCTTCCTGGGGGCGGGGTGCAAGGTGGGGGACTCTGGAGCCTCAGCCCGGCCCGGCCCAACCCCAGTGGCCTCCTGGCCCCGCCCCCCACCCTGTGCACTCACTGGCTGGTGTCCACGCTGCTGCTGAAGGTGAGGCTCTGGAGCCCGCCTTTGATCTGCAGGGTAGGGGCGGTAGGGGCAGGGGCGTTGAGTCCTGCCTGGCGCGGCAGCGGCGGGGGGCGGGGGGAGCGGGGGGGCTGCACATACCATGACCTTGGAGTCACGGTGGTAGGGCTGGATGATGGGGATGCCCAGGGGCGTGACCCACTCCACGGCCGAGCCCGTGTGGGAGATGAGCCGGGCGCTCTCGGTCAGCCAGCGCTGCAGGGACGGACACCGGGCTCAGGGGGGCCGGGTCTGGGGAGCCACGGCCGACGGGGGGCAAGGGGAGGATGAGGCCTCACCTGGATGGACCGGGTGCCCGAGAACATCTCCTGCAGGCTGTTGAACACCTGGCGCACGAGGTAGTGAGAAGCCTCCCACACGAAGTCCTGGGGAGAGGGTGAGGGGAGGGCGTGGGCGGGGCCCAGGTTCCCTCTACAACGCCTGATGGCCCTGGGCCAGTGACCTCGCGCACTCTTGAGGGGGTGGGCTCGCTCCCATGGGCCCCGCTGGAGGACCCCACGGTGGGCAGAGACAAGACCCTGTGTCAGGACCGCCTGCTGCCCAGCGGCCACCTGCTACAGGACAGTGGCCGGCAGGATCTGGAGTCTCGGCCCTGCGCACCTGGGGGAAGTCGTGGATCTCCCGGAGGCGCTTCTCGATCTGCAGGCGGCCCCCGTAGCGGGTGACCCCGTACACCACAGTCATCACCGTCTGCTTGACCACCTTGCGGCTGATGAAACCCTCCAGCACCTGGGCCACCTGCACACCCTGTTCGGCGTCCTGTCTGCGGAACACCTCCACCTGTTGGAGCAGGGGTCAGTGGGCGGGGCATCAGTGGGCGGGGCCGTGCCCACCCAGAAGCCTCCCACCCCGAGGCTCCTTCTCTTCCCCTGGACCTCACCATTGCCCCCTCTGACACGTCCCCCAGGAACCCTGCCTGACTGCCGGGTCACCTGACAGTTGGCGGCCGTGGCAGTGGGGTCCACAGCACCCAGATGTTCGACAGACAGACCCGGGTGGGGCTGGGGGATAAGAGCAAGCGGGGGCGGGGTGGGTGCGCACCTGTGCCGCCACCTCACTGTACACGTCCTGCGGCAGGTCCGAGGGCAACAGGTTGACGGAGGCGGCCCCCACGCTGTCCCGGCCCAGGGCGGCGTAGTGCTGCAGGCCGTTACAGGAGCCGTCCTGGGCGAGGGGTGGAAGAGTGAGGCGCAGGGAGCGAGGGGCGGGGCAAGGCGAGCTCCAGGCTTCCCC
Source organism: Aethalodelphis obliquidens (assembly GCF_003676395.1). Lineage (NCBI taxonomy): Eukaryota > Metazoa > Chordata > Mammalia > Artiodactyla > Delphinidae > Aethalodelphis > Aethalodelphis obliquidens. The sequence goes on along the minus strand of NW_020837997.1, from coordinate 14,281,340 downwards.
AGCTCCGCTCACAGCGAGCTCCCTGGACCTCCCACAAAGCGGAATCGAGGCACAGAAGGGGGGGCGGCGTGCCTGCACAAGCTGCTCGCCGTGGGAACACCAGCCTGTGCAGAGTGGGATGGCCAGGTGCCAGACACCCGGGCCATCCCTCGGCGCCTCAGCCCGAGCGAGACACCTCTGGCAGGGGCCCGCAAGGGCAGGGCATGCTCCACACCAGAGTCCCCTGGCTCACCTGGTGAACTGGGAAGTGGGAGACGTAGGCAGCGGGGTCGGGGGCGCGCACCGCCCGGGCGACCTCCATGCAGCAGGCCAGGGCTTGCCAGGGCTCATCCGCCTCCATCCACCACTTGCGGCCCTGCAGGAAGCAGCAGGCTGGGTGAGGCCAGCCCCGGCGGGGTCAGAGCCAGCCTGGGGGCACCTCCCGGGCGGGTCCAGGTGTCGTGGGGACAGGTGTGGACAGAGAACAGGAGTGACAGACCAGGGAGGGGCCAGCCTGGAGGGAGGCCTATTGCGGCATGGGAGGCTGCTGATGGCCCAGGACAGAGGGAAAGACAAGCAGAGGGGTGCCTGGGAAGAAGTAGGGGGCGGGGGGTGCCTGCATGGGTCTGAGGTGGGTGCCGCGGCGGCCAGGAGAGCCAGACGGTCAGGGGTCAGGGGTCAGGGCCCAGCTGCTGTCCTCCCCACGCCACCCACCGTCATGGGCCGGTCCGCCGAGTCCAGGATGTCCTCCATCAGCTCGTCCGCATAGTCCCGGCGTGCCTGCAGCGACTCGCGCTTCTTGAGCCCCGTGAGGTTGACCAGATGGATCTTGAGCCAGTTGAGGCCGTGCGGGCCGAGCGGGCGGCCCTGGGCGAACTCCAGCAGTGCGCGGGCCAGGTCGCTGCCCAGGTGGTTGAAATGCGGTGAGCAGGGATAGGTCCGGCCGCGGAAGTCCATGTTGTGCGGCAGCCAGAAGACACGGTGCCGCAGGTGCCGGGCCAGCGACAGGCGGTACAGCGCATCGGCGCGCAGGCTCTGCATCTCCCGTGCCACCTTGAGGCGCCGGGCCAGCTCCCGCCGCATCTCAGCCTTTTCAGCAGGCGAAACCTCGGGCAGCAAGCAGCGCTTGGGAGCCCGACGGCCCTCGGGTGGCCGGGGGGCCTCGGAGGGCGGGGCGGGCACACCCAGGCGAGGGCAGCCCTTGTCAGCGAAGAGCTGCAGCACCAGGTCCAGCACGCGCCCGTTGACCCGCCAGGCACAGTTGCCCAGCTGGGTGAGGGCATCCAGAGCACCGTGCAGCTCGGCAGGCGGGCAGCGCTCCAGCAGGAGCTGGTGCTGCTGGCTGCCCTCCACTGAGCGCATCATCTTGGTGGGGCTCAGCAGAAAGGCGCCCGAGTGGGGCGACGTCCAGGGCAGCGGTGGGCACAGCATGGGCACGTCCGTCGACTCAAAGGTCAGTGTGCGCTCTGCCGCCGTCTCCAGCAGCTGCGTGAAGGCGGGGTGAGGCTTCAGGATGCCGATCTGGGGGCGGGGCAGGCAGAGAAGGTCAGGGGGCTGCCCCAAAGGCCGTGGAGGAGGGCCCCGGGGTCCCCTCAGACGCCCTGACCCTGAGACCAGGTCTGAGGCCACAGCACAATTCTGGCAGGATCCCACCGTGGCCCAGGGGCCCTGCACCACCCAGAGCCCACGGCCTCCTCGCACGCCCGTCCCCACAGTGGCCCACCTGGCGGAAGCTGCGGAAGGAGTACACATGGTAGAGCACAGGGATGAGCGTGCCGGGGCTCCGGGGCGCTGCCAGGCTGCTGGGCATCTGCGCGGCCCGCACCAGCACCTCCGCCAGCTGCTTGCCCAGCTGCACCACCACTGACATGGGCCAGGGCTGCTCGTGGGGGGCCTCAGGCACCCCCAGTGCCTCCCAATGCTGCCGTGGCAGGCACGGTTCCGCCACCTGCGAGCGGGAGGGTGGCTCAGGGGGAGGAGAGTCTGGGTGCAGAGCTGGAGACCACCACCCACCCCCAGGGAGGGGTGAGCTGACTGCTATCCCAGGGTTAGGTGAGGAAAATGAGGTGGAGTCTGGGGGCAAATCCAGCCGCCTCAGGAAAGGGGAGAGGAGAGAGGGGAGGGGACCTCCGCTCAACGCCTGGGTTTCCCCACCCGGGCTCCCTGGGCCTCACCTGGGTGTCGGAGGCCAGCAGGTGCAGGTACTTGGAGTAGCGCTGCTCCAGTTCCTGCACCTCGTTTCTGAGCTGCTTCCTCTTGAAGACACGCAGACCCAGCTCGTGTGCCAAGAAGAGAAGTGACTCTCCCTGCGCGGGCAGCGCCTGGAGGGTCTGGAGGGCAGCGAGCGCCATGAGCCCCGCGCTCCGTGTGGAACCCGCAGGCACACTCGCAGCAGCCCCTCCCCCCGGCCCCGCGCGCACCTGCAGCAGCATCCTCACAACCTCCTTCTCACTGAGCAGGCACAGGTACGGGAAGAGTGAGAGGCGGCCTTCTCGAGCAGCGTGGGCCTCGCTCTCCTTGGTCTCTTGCAGCTCCCGGTACAGCGCCGTCCTCCATCGGGTGCGCAGGCCTGCCAGGGTCTTCCGCTGGGGGGAGGGGGTACACAAGGAGTCATCACCGTGCCCACCCAAACCTGCAGCCCGCGAGGCCCCAGCCCTATGCCTGGCAGTGCCTGGCTCAGTGGGGGGGCGGGGGGGTGGTTGCCGTGCAGCCGGCCTCCCCCACGCGACCCTGCCCAGGCAGGGGACGCCCAGCTCAGCCGGAGCGGACCACCCCCCAGCCCCTTACCGCATGCAGGACCTCCTTGGTCAGCAGTGGAACCTTCTCCACGGACTCCACGGTGATGGTGGTGGCCATCTCCACGCGAAGCTGCTGTTGGAAGAGGCCCTGCAGCTCCTTCAGGGACAAGTGCAGCCTCGGGTAGGACACAGCGGGATCCTGCTGGTGGCAACAGGCTGGTGGTGAGGTGCCGGTGCCTGACCTCTCGACCTGAGTCCCCCAGGGTTCCATCCACACCCGAGGTCAAGAAGAGCAGCTGTCCACCGTACACATGCCAGGACCCCGCCCGCCCCCCCGGCAGAATCACAGTCATTTTCCCAAGTCTCCTGAAAACCATCTATCCTTAACGCTGCGGGGGGAGCAGGGCCCAGGACAGTAAGACAACGATGCTGGTGTAACAGCATCTGCTGGCCTTGCCAGGGGGGCAGGGTGCCCAGGAAGCCAGTGCGAGTCCCCGGGTGCTGCCGTTTTCTCTGTAAACTCGCCACTGTGTGAGCGTGTGACCCTTCCCAAAATAGACAAATTAAAAATAGCAAAACCCAACACACACACTGAGAATCCAAAACATACATCTGCACAAAGACCTGTCCACAGCCACAGCAACGCGGTTCACGATGCTTAAAAGCTAGAAACGACCAAAGTGTCCGTCAACAGATGATAGATAAACACAATGTGGTCCCTCCACACACGGGAACATCACTCAACCCTGAGAAGGGGTGAAAGCCCTGACACTCGCTACAGCATGGACGGACCCTGAGAACACGATGCTCAGTGAGAGAAGCCAGACACAGAAGGACACACAGTGTGTGAGTCCACTGATGGGAAACGTCCAGAACAGGCCGATCCACAGAGAGTTAGTGGTTAGTGGTTGTCAGGGGTTGGCGGGGGGAATGGGCACTGACTGCTGATGGGGACGGGCTTCCTTTTGGGATAATGGAATGTTCTGGAATTACATAGAGATCAATATAGTAAAAAAAAAAAAATACTGAATTACACTTTAAAAGGTGAACTGTAGAATAGGAGAACTATGTCTCAGTAAAAATAAAAAACCCAGTGCCTCAAGATGTCATGCTCTACTCCACCCTGGGAGGTAGATGTGGCCTTGCCCGCTGCCTGCCGCCTGCGGAGGTAGCTGTCCAGTCTTAGAGAGGGCACACAGGCCCTGCAACACCCCGACACTCGGCCCACAGCTGCATCGCCACGTGGAAACCGAGGACGGTGCGGCATGGGCCCCCCACAGCAGCCTCCCTCCCGCCAGCATGGGGGTGGGTGGGGCCGACCCCGCCAGGAGAGACGGGAAGGGGCCAAGGCACCCGGAGACGACAACCCCCCCCCCGCCCCCCGCCCCCGGCAGGTGCCAGGCCACAGGCCCCAGCTCACCTTGGCGTATATCTCCCGGAGCAGCGGCGAGGTGTTGACCTGGGGCGGGGGCACGGGCGGCCGCGGGGGGGTGAAGGCGGGCTTGGCCTTGCGCACGGCCCGCAGGAGCTCAGCCCGCTCCTCGGCGCTCAGCGGCACAGCCGTGAAGAGCCCCTGCAGCTGTAGCCCGTCCTGCGCCATCTGCTTCAGGCACCTGCAGGGCACACACACCCGGCTCACAGCGCCAGTGCCCGGGGAGCCCCAGGGATCCCAGCCCCCAGCTCAGCCAGGCCACCCTACACCGATCCACCCACCTTCGGATGGTACCAGCATCCTGGTCCAGGCGCCCCATGCACTGCAGGGCAGCCGCGTAGGACTGCAGGTCCGGGGCGAGGCCGGCGTCTTTCAGCATGAAGAACACGTACGTCAGCTCTTTGAAGGAGCCCTGGGGGAACCAAGCGGGGTGAGGGCCTGTGGGGGGGCCGGGTGTGGACAGAAGGGAGGCCCCAGCTCGGCCCACAGTGCTCCCTGCTGCCCGCCCACTCCTCTACCCAGTTTCCCGGCGACCGGGCCTCCCTCCACACAGGCCTCGCCGCTAACTTCCCCTGTGGTTTCTCCTCCAGCCCACTGGTGGCTCAGGAGAGATGCCACAGACCCTTCCAGAGAGAGGCATTCCCAGCACCCCGCCATGTGTCCTGCACCCTGTCTGACAGGTGCTGCCACCCCAGACCACGTGCCAGCAACTGGGTCCTAGGTGCCTGCCTGCACGGCCCGGGGTGGGGGGCAGGAAGGGGGGGCTGCTCAGTCCGGTAGTCACCAACCACAGCGGCCACTTAGCTTAGTTTAAATTAAACACTCGCTTCAGCAGCGACAGGACGCTGGAGCAGGTGAGGAACACTGGCAAAGTCACAGAAAGGCCTACCGGACGCTGCTGGTCCAGATTCAGCCCATCTATCCTACCTCTAAACGCTCACAGTAGGAGGACTTCCCTGGTGGCGCAGTGGTTAAGGATCCTCCTGCCAACGCAGGGGACATGGGTTCGAGCCCTGGTCCGGGAGGATCCCACGTGCCGCGGAGCAACTAAGCCTGTGCGCCACAACTACTGAGCCTGCGCTCTAGATCCCGCGAGCCACAACTAAGACCTGATGCAGCCAAATAAATAAATAAAAAGTGGAAACAACTTTTATTAAAAAAAAGAAAAAAAAACTCACAGTAACGTCACCACCACCATGAAAACATGCATTCGAACCTTCACAGTGTTAAGCACACACATACATGAGGTTGGAGCCCTGGATTACAGCCCTCACTCCTCCCAAGATGGGAAACCCAAGGCTCAGAGGGAAGGGGGGGGTGTGGCCACAGGGAGCACGTGGCAGAACGGGACTAAACTCAGGTCTGGGTGGTAGCCAGGCCTGCCTGACATAGGCTGGCTGCCTAGGGCCCCCAAAACTCAAATCCACCTGGAACCTCAGAAAAGGGCCTTATTTGGAAACCGGGTCCCTGCAGGTGCAGGGTGCAGTTAGGATGAGGTCAGTTAGATGAGGTCAGGTGCAGTTAGGATGAGGTCACACTGGAGGAGGCCGTGTGAGCACTGAGGCAGAGATCAGAGGGACGCGGTCACAGCCCAAGGGACATCGCAGACCCAGGAGCTGGCAGAGGCACGAAGCGCCCTCCCCTGGAGCCTCCAGAGGGAGTGGGGCCCTGCCACGCCCTGACCTCGGACGTCTGGCCGCTGGGACTAAAAGAAAACAAACTTCTGCTACTTTAAGCCTCCCAGTTTGTTCATTTGTTCGGCAGCCCCAGGAAGCTCATCTAATCAGAAATATGCTGCTGTAACAGGACGCTTTGTGAGGGGGACGGCAGAGGCCAGAGACCTGGGAAGGCAGACTAACTCCTGGAACTGAGTGCCCTCCTGCAAAGACAATGCAGGCAAGAAGCCCCCCGTGACTGTCGCTGTGGAGGCCTTGGGAGCCTCCCAGCGCTATCAGGCAGCTCTGGGCCGCGTTCTGTGCGTGAGTCAGCACAGCGAAGTCCCTGCCGCCAACCTGCCTTAGTGAGTTGCACCTGTGTCTCCACACAACTGTTTCCCTTGATTGCCCGGCACTAACGCTTTCCCTGCTGCTCCTCAAATGAGGTCGCAGACCCACGGGAGGGAGGGCGTTGGGGAAGTTTTCACAGCAAGGGCGCTTAAGCAACACTCCTAAGCAGCCACAGGTCAGAGGAGAAGTCCCAGGTGAAAACAGAAGACGTGGGAGAGGGAAGCAGCTAAAGTTGTTCCCAGAGGGAAATTCACAGCTGTGAATGTCTGCATTAAAAAGAAGGAGCCCACCTAGGAAGCTCGAGACAAGAACAAGCTAGGTGGAAAGCACTGAGGTCGCAGCCCCAGGGAGGGTCTGCAGCGCCCCTCGCACTAGAGCCGTGGTCAAGTAACCGGAAGGAAATGCTCTGAACCAGAGCACAGCTTCTTCCTGCCCTTTTGGTCATTTTCACACTTTGCTTTGAAGGCCACGTGTGACTCATAATCGACAAGCCTAAAGAATTATTAAAACAATAAAAGACAAAGGCCTGAGCCCTGGAGCTAAAAGACAAGGGTTCGAATCTAAGTGCCCTCAAGTTGGCTTCTGCCTCCGACCCTGGGGCACTCGCTCCCTGGGCCCAGTCACTCACCTGGCGAGCCCAGCCGAGCATGACCATGTTGTACATGGAGAGCGTGAGCAGCCGCTGCTGCTGGGACTTGCTGTGGTGGGTGACCAGCACGTGGTGGGCCAGGGGCAGGTGGCCCGTGAGCAGGCAGCACTCAAAGAAGGACAGGAGCCTCTGCTGCTGGCCCTCCAGCCGCGACTCGGGGCCTCTGTCCGCCGGAGCTGCCGCCGCCTCGCTGCTCAGCCTGTGTGGGGCCTCCTGCAGCAGCTGTGCCAGCTGCTCCTCCCACGGGCTCCGGGGCGCCCCCTGCTCCCAGTGCTGCAGCTGGCTCGCCAGCTTCCTGCTCAGCAGCCGGGGCTCCAGGCGCAGCTGCTTTTGCCAGGCCCCCTTCTCCACACGCTTCTGCAGCTTCCCCTCCAGCCGCTGCTTGCGCTTCTCCATCAGCTGCTGATCGCTGTCCAGTTTCTGCGCCCAGCGGCTGCTGAGTGTGGCGGCGGCGCCCTTGGCCCCGGCCCCCTTGGCCCCGGCCGGGGCCTGCCTGGGTGGCTGGGCGCCGCCAGCCTCCGGGGCTCGAGCCACGGCCACCCTCTTGGCCACCCTCTTCACCGTCACCTCTGCCATGCCCTCGGCCTGCAGCTGCCGCACCCGCGCCTTGAGCACTGTGGGGCAGAGGGCGAGACGTCAGGGGACCCCGCTGCCCAGGAGGCGACAGACCTCAGCCCCGTGTGTCTGCTGACCACCGACAACGTCCCTAGACTTACCTCGTTGGCCACGCACGCCCCGCCCACCCAACCAGCACCCATCCACCCGAGCCACTCAAACCCAACGTCCCGAACAGGCTCCCGGTGTTGCCCACAACCTGCCTCTCTGCGTCTTCCCCCACCCCCGCCAAGCTCTGTCCTTCCCAGCCTGAACAAAAGTCACAGGTCATCTGCGACTCTCCCCCTCTACATGCAGCCCGTGAGTGCCTCCTCAGGGCTCTGCCTTCAAAATCCACCCAGGTGCCGGCGCCTCCCTGCCCCTCTCACCCCCACTCCATCCGTAATGGCCTCAGGCCTTTGCACGTGCCATTACCCCCACACCCCACCACCCCACACACAGACAATTCACAGCCCGCCGCCGCCCTGCGCCACTTCAAGGACAGTCAGCTCTCAGGACCTGGGGCAGTTCTGTTCTACAGAGTTTCAGGCCACTGAGCTGGTGAACAGGGAACCATCACTCCCAGGCAAACACGGGGCTCCTGAGAGCCCGTGGTCGTATTTCCACCAACAGGTCCACACATAACACTGTTTTGTGAGTTCTCATCTGAGATATCTTATTTCCTATGTATTGCTAATTCACTAACATTGAACTCACAGCCAACACTCCTACATCTCACCCCTCAACAAAGCTTGTCGAACATGCAGATTTTCTACAAAAGGCACGTCACAGCCCCGTTGAGCTGAGGAAACTAGACAGCACCCCAGCACCAGGTCTGGGGCCATTTTAAACTGCAGAAACACCAACGAACAGCACAAAATGCAAAAACGTGGCACCAGATACACCCTGAAAAGGATGCCTGTTGACAGGGCTTCGCCCAGCTCCACCTCAGCTGGGAAGGTGTGCATCGGCTTTGGGGTTACAAGTTCAGCTGGTAGGAGACTTTGCAAACACAGAATCCGCGAACGTGAGGACCAAGGGTATCCATCTCCTGCCTGCACCTGTCTCACTACAACATCGGCCCCAGAGAGAGCTGGCCCAGAGCAGAAACACAGGCGCAGCCCTAGCCTCCGTGTCCGGAGACTCAGCAGACCCTTTCTGCACGTGTGGGACAGTGGCCGGCGGCAAAGCGTCGGGCAGGACACGAGGCAGAAGCAGGATGTGGGCACAGGTTTCCCTTGGAGGTGGCCGCATCCAAGCCACCTGGGGGCTGACCCAGGACAGGCAGGTGCAAAGCTCCTGATGCCAGAAGCCGAGGAGGTAGGCAAAGGCCTGGAGGTCTACGGCCCTCAGTGGGGGTCTGGAGATTATTCTGTGAGAGAGGAAACAGTTGGATGGTTCAAGGCTGGGGAGTGAGGTGAAGTGATTCAGATTTCCAGATCCTGGGCTTAGCTTTAAAATAATGAGATGGGTGAGAAACGAAAGAAGGTTGTTCTTGAAGCCCATGGGACCTGTGGCTTCAGATCTGCGTGTTTGGGGTTTTCTGAAATTAGGTGTTGTTTTTCAAAGCCTCCCCCACCCCACTCCTGGCTGCTGGACACACACTGGACAAGGGACAGGAGGGGAAGCAGGAGGCACTGGACGTCTGGGAGGGAGAGGACAGTGAGGCGGCGAGAAGGACAGATGCCCCCCCACTTGCTACAGAGGCCGCCAGGACCTGGCTGTCCATCCCAGGTGACAAGGACCACGAGTAGACCCCATCGTGCGCCCAAGCCCAGGAAGCTGAGCCAGGACCACTGAGCTTGGTCATGTCACAGCTCAAAGCCCAGCTCTGCACGTGCAGCGGTGGGTGGCCTTGAGCCAGTCTCTCCAGCCACAGATCTGGGCCTCGACTGTCTCATCTGGAAAGGGGGAGCCCCTGCTGGGACGAGGGAACTACAAGAGCTCGCTGTGTACAGCACTCGCTTCACCATGGGAGCCCTCGGACCACCAGAGAGCAGGACCCCATGAGTCACCCCACCTTACAGACTGACATCCCTTCTCACCGGGGTCCCTGTGGGGAACCAGGGAGGCGGCTCCCAGCAGCGCTGCCGACGGGGGGACAGCGAGGAAGGGGCTTCAGGCCCCAAACCTCGGGGGTCAGGCTCACCCTCCAGCAGCTCGGCATGGCCCCAGTCCTTCCGGCGGTCCTGCTCACAAGGGCTGGCAGTCGAGCTCCTCTTACGGCCCCAGACGCCACCAAGAGCCCCTGCAGGAGAGACCAGGGAGGCTGAAGGAGGCGGGCATCAGGGGTCGGGGAGGGAGGGCCCTGACAGGGGCAAAGGAAGCCTAAAGGCAGTGGGAACTGTCAGTGGTCACCGGTCTCACACTGGAAAGAAACTAACAGGACAAAAGTGAAGGGGACACCACGGGCAAAGGAAAAAAGAAAAGTGGGGCGTGGGGTAGAGGATAAAAGGTTCGTCGAACTAAGGCACAGACAATTCAAAGGTTAAAAACCCTAAACCGTAAATAGTGAGTCATGGGGCTCCAAAAGAAATCAAGGGTCGAAGATCAAAGTGCCCCGCCGACCCCTGTCCGGAGAGTGGGCCAAGGGCGAGTGAAAGCGGGGTCGAGTCACTGGGTTCCCCAGAACTCCCAAGATCAAAGGGCAAGTGTCGGAGGAAGCTGGATCCCGAGGGTCGAGAAGCCAGAGGTCACGGCCGCGGGTGGGGGGGGCAGGGCAGCGGTTCCGGGACTCCCCTTCATTACCTTCCTCGGCCAGGAGGCCGGGGGTTCCCGCCGGCCACAGGGCCCTCCCGAACCCCGCCGCGCCGCGGCCCCAGCGTACAGCTGACATGCCGCCAGCACGCGGAACCACCGCGCCGCCGCAACGCACATGCGCCGCCCGCGCCCGCCGGGAGTTGTAGTCCTATGGCCTACGGCGGCCGCGAAGGGACCACGCGCCTGGAGAGCGCGGGAGGAACCACAATTCCCAGGGGGCATCGGGGCGCCGGAGGCGGGAGGCATGCGCCGGTGGTGCCCGTTGATTGGCTGTTCCCTGTCGAGGTGGGGCGGGACAGAGCCGTTGCTTGGGCAACACTGCGAGAATCTAAGCCATCTTTGGGAGGACCCGGAACCTGGGTTTTGTTGTTGTTGTTGTTTAAGGAATAGTCGCCAAATAATTAGGACAGCGTTCTGCAATTTAGAGATTCCTATCCGCGATCTTCATTGATCCAAAGATAGCTCTGGGGAGGGAACTATTACTATCTCCGGTTTATTGTGGAGGAAGCTGAGGTTCAGAGAGGTCAATCAGGTTCCCCAAAGACACACAGCACGAATGTCAGAGAGACTGGAATGAAGGCCCACATCCGTCTGACTCAAAGCCGCAGAGCCAACGGTCAGCTGGATCATTGTGTTTCCTGGACATTTCCCTCATTCACTCTTTCTGGCCTCAGTTTACCCACTAGTTCCCAAGGCCAGGGACGGAGTGGGGCAGAGAGCGCAGACTCACCTCTAACTAAGTTGACTGGATGACAAATGGAATGAAATAATGCCTGGAGCATCTCAGCCCTGGTCTCCAGGGAGATCCCACTCAGGAGTAAGCAGGGCCAGAACTTTAGAATCAGACCTGGAAGGCATGCCTCACTTTATCGTTCAGTTGGGGAAACTGAGGTCAGGGGAGGGAGCGTCTTCTCTGGGATCGGCTGGTATGTGAAGGGTGAGAATAGGCACACATGATGTAACTGCGCTCCAGGCAGCAATCAAAGTGAGTACAAAGGCCTGAGAGACAGGAAAGTTGGAATTGGAGCAGTGTTTGGGAGAGAGGAAGCAGAGACAAAGGTGGAAGGGTGCTCAGGGGCCAGACCACGGCGGGCCTTAGGGGCCTCAGCTCAAGCTGCCACCTGTCCCCAGTTGCTCAGACTTCAGTCTCCCCACTACCCAGAGTGGAGGCCGGACCTGTACTCTGGAAGGGCCAGACTCCTAGGTCTGGACGCCTCTCGCCAGCACATTCCAGATGCAGCTGCCCACGCGGGCCTGTGCACTGTGATGCCACCAGCTGGGAATGTTTTCAACAGACAGCAGCATCCTCCCAAAACCGCCCCAATCCACCCCAAGATGCCCCGGGGGGCCGTGACCTCAGACCTGGCTCATATCTAGGGTTTCCTTCCTGGTGGGGGAGGGGGTCACTGAATCAGCTGGCCCTGGCTCCCCCAAGACCTAGAGACATCCCCTCGTATCCCTGCAGTCTGGCGGAGCCAGGAGCCTGGACTGGAAGCCAAGACTTCTGAATTCTTTTGCCTCAGTTTCCTCTTTTACTCTCTGGGACATCAGATTCCCTAAACCAGTATCTCCCAAGAGCTGGATCCTGGATCTTGACGGTGAGGAAGCCATTCTCCTTTCAGTCCCTGCTCAAACACAGGCGGTCTCAATTGGTGCCACCTGCGTGTTACCCCGTTTCAGCTCCCGGGCTGGGGTCCTGCCAATCGGAGACTTTTGTCACATGGTCTCTTCTCTTTGTATTTCTTCTTGCAGCTTATTGTCAATGTGTCAACGTATGGCACTGGTTTTCCACTCCTGATGGGGATATCAAATTTCCTTGTAAAACTTAAGCATGAAAATACGAATAACACACGAGACAAGTGGAGACAGATGTCCTTAAGAGGGGGTCATGGCATTGAGACGTTGGGGTTTGGGCAAGACTGTGTTTCAGAAGCTGTTCGCGTGTGCTGGGTTCTTCCCCAAAACTTTTCACCCAAATTGAACCAAGAGACGATCGGGTGAACTTAGACATTCTGTGAGACTTCAGAAATGTTGGGGGGAGGGGAGGGATAAACTGGGAGACTGGGATGGACATACACACACTACCATACATAAAACAGAAAACTAGTAAGGACCTACCATGTAGCACAGGGAACTCTACTCAGTACTCTGTAATGACCTATACGGGAAAAGAATCTAGAAAAGAGTGGATATATATATATGTATAGCTGATTCAGTTTGCTCTACACCTGAAACTAACACAGCATTGTAAATCAATTATACTCCAAGAAAAAATTAATAATAGTAAAAAAAAGGAGACGTGTTGAGGAAGGCAAGGAATGCTCTCTAAATGGAAAGACACGGCATCAGATTCTGGGGGCCGCCGTAACAAACGACCACAAACTTGGTGCCTAACAACAGAAATTAATCCTCTCATATTTCTGGAGACAAGACATCCAAAATTAGTATCACTAGGATGAAATCAGGGTGTGCACAGAGCCGTGCCCCATCTGGAGGCTCCCAGGGAGGGTCCTTACTGCCTCTTCCAGCTTCTGGGGCTCCAGGCGTCCTGGGCTTGTGGCCATGTCCCTCCCGTCTCTGCCTTCGCCTTCACGTGGCCTCTCCTCCGTGTCTGTGTCTCTCATAAGGGTACTTGTGACTGCATTTAGGGCCCCTAGGATGATCTCATTTGAAAATCTTAATGTAATGGCCGCTGCCAAGACTCTTTATCCAAATAAGGTCAGATTCACAGGTTCTGGGGATTAGAACGTGGACACATGTTTGTGGGTCTTTATTCAGCCAATCACAGAGACAAAGGGAGAACAGAAGGCACTGCATGTGCCCTACCCAGGTTTGGCATGAGAAAAAAATGTATTCAAGGACATAACGGTGACAAGAGGGGGCATTTAAGCGTGGATGAGGAATGAGGTTGCCGCTTGGCTATGATGGAGGACCTTGACATTAGAAGACTCGTCCGGGAATTCCCTGGCGGTCCAGTGGTTAAGACCCCTCGATTTCACTGCCAAGGGTCCGGGTTCGATCCCTGGTCGGTGAAATGTGATCCCCAGCCGCATGGCACAGCCAAAGAAAAAAAAAAAAACTAGTCCGACCATTTCTGAAGCTGCCTCTCAAATACTCACATACATAAAAAGACCACACGTGTGTATTTTTCAGGTAGAACATGAACAGTGCACACATCAAGAATACAGTTCACGGGACTTCCCTGGCGGTCCAGTGGTTAAGACTCTGCATATCCAATGCAGGGGGCGCGGTTCCATCCCTGGTCAGGGAACTAAGATCCCACAAGGCCGCGTGGGCGCGGCCAAAAAAAAAGAAAGAAAGAATACAGTTCAATTAATTTTCCAGGACACAGGAGTGTTCCAAAGAACACCCAGCCCCTGAAACCCCCTCATGTCTCCTATCATTGCCCCTGAGGGCGACACCCATCGGACAGTTCACACCATGGGTTGGTTTTCCAGAATGTCCCATAGATGGACATCTATTGTGTCTGACTGCTTCTCCTCATTCTGTCTCAGTCATCCACATTGTTTTGTATTCAGTGGGTTACTCTTTTTCATGGCTGCATAGTACTCCCCCGTGAGTTTGCTGCAGTGTATTTACCCATCCTCCAGCTGACGGAAATCAAAAATAATATGTAGAGCTGGGGACTCCCGCAACAGGGCGTTAATTGTGCTGTTCTCACAACTTGTCTGTAGGCTTGACGTCTTCCAGAAAACCACAGGGAGATACCTCTGTACCCAACTAGGATGGCTGCAGTCAAAACGATGGCCAATCACAGCTGCTGGTGAAGAGGTGGGAACACTGGAGCACTCGTGCACAGCTGGTGAGAATGTGAGATGGGGCAGCTGTTGTGGAAGACGTTCTGGCAGCTCCTCAAAAAGCCAACCGGGCTTCCCTGGGGCACAGTGGTTGGGAGTCTGCCTGCCGATGCAGGGGACACGGGTTAGTGCCCCGGTCCGGGAGGATCCCACATGCCGCGGAGCGGCTGGGCCCGTGAGCCATGGCCACTGAGCCTGCGTATCCGGAGCCTGTGCTCCGCAACGGGAGAGACCACAACAGTGAGAGGCCCGCTTACCGCAAAAAAAAAAAAAAAAAAGCCAACCATAGAATCACTATGTGACCCAGCAGTTCCACTCTTGGGTATATACATGAGAGAAATGGCGACTTATGTTCACACTTAAACTCGTACACGTCCGCAGTAGCATGATTCACGACAGCCAAAAGGCAGCAACAACCACGTGTCCAGCAATGGATGATGGGTAAACAGAATATGGTCCCTCCACACATGGGAGCATCACTCAGTCATGCGAAGGGGTGAAGCATTGATACTTGATACAATGTGGATGGAAGTTGAACACAATGCTCAGTGAGAGAAGCCAGACACAGAAGGACACAAAAGGTGTGAGTCCATTGATGGGAAACGTCCAGAACAGGCAAATCCACGGAGACAGAGAGTAGATTCGTGGTTGTCAGGGGCTGGGGAGGGGATGAGGGTAACTGCTGATGGGGACGGGGCTTCTCTTTGGGGTGATGGAATGTTCTGGAACTAGACAGAGGTAAGCATTGACAACTGTGTACTGAAAGCATTAATTGCACAATTTCCTGGGTGAACTGGGTGGCATGTGAATTATATTTCAGTGAAGCTGTTGCGAAAAGCACCTGGGGCGCAGCTCTCTCCTCAGGCGTGGGTCCCCTCCGGTCATACAGGGCCCTGGATCTTGTCCTCCTGGCAGGTGGGGTGGGGACAGTCTATGAAGGGAAGACCAAGCTTCTAGCTGGTGGGAGTGGAGGTGTTATTCCGAGTACCCAGTGAGGTTGTGGATTATCTCATTGCATCCTTCCAGCCTTCCCTCTCCTGGCCTATTTTCCACAGGAGGAGGCAAGGCTTGGGGAGGTGATGCCTGCAGGCCAGTCCCCTGGGTGCTGGCCTCAGGGCTCTGAGTGTGGGGAGACAGTCCGGGCTGGATCCCTATCTCAGTCCTGGGGTCCTGGGCTTGGATGTCTGCCACACCCCCTGCGTGGCCCTCCTGGGGCCAGGAAGAGGGATCGGGGAATCCCTGGAGCCACCAGGAAGGCATCCCAGCGACACCGTCTGGCTGGACCGGTTGGCCCCCCAGCAGTCCATCAGGGCAGGGTTGTCACCTTGTCCTCACCCCGGTGCTACTTAAAGGTGCCACCTGCATCCATGGCTGTAGAATTGAGCCACCAGGAGCCAAAAGGCAGGGAGCCTGGGATGTGTCCTGTGTGGGGCCTTGGAGAAATCCCTGCCCCTCCTGGGCCTTGGCTCCCCCACCTGTCAATGATGTCGCTTGGCTCTGAGTCTGTGAAGGTTTACTGCACTCACCTCGCAGGGCCCAGGGCACTGGGTGGGTGTGTCTGTAACAGGGTGGCCCCATTCCTACCACCTTGGACATGCAGAGACGGATGCTGGGGACAGGGTGCTGGCCTTGGTCATCAACCCGGTCCCCATCAGCTGGCCTCGGACATGCCCAACTGTCCATCCTCCCATCGGCCACCTTGCTGCCCAACACCTGTGTGCACAGCATATGCTCCAACAGTTCCCCTGCCCCTCCACCCACACTTTCCCCCAGGCCCACCCCTCAGCAAAGCCGCATGCCCCCTGGACCTGGCTCTCAGGAAGCTCTAGTTGGAAGGGTAGAAAAGCCCCCCGGGGCATTCCCTGTTCAGGGGCCTGGCTGGCAAGGACAGGCACTCGGGCCAGAACTTCCATCCCAACCTCTGACACCTGGGCAGTTCCGTCTCTCCCTGTCTCTCTGTCTCTCACACATCTGTCTGTCTCTGTCTCTGTCTCAGCCATCTCTGCCTGTGCAGTCTCATAGACTCTGTCCCTCCATCTTAGTCTCTGTCTATCTCTGCCTCTCAGTCTCTTGTCTCTGTCTTTCTCTGTTTCTGGCTCTTTTTTTTTTTTACCCTTTTAAAAAATTGATGTGTAGTTAATTTACAATGTTGTGTTAGTTTCAGGCATACCGCAAAGTGATTCAGTTATACATATATACTATTCTGTTTTCGATTCTTTTCCATTATAGGTTATTACAAGGCCTGTGCTGTACACCTGGCTCTTTTTTTTTTTTTTTTTTTTTTTTTTTGCGGTACACGGGCCTCTCACTGTTGTGGCCTCTCCCGCTGTGGAGCACAGGCTCCAGACGCGCAGGCTCCGCGGCCACGACTCACGGGCCCAGCCGCTCCGCGGCATGTGGGATCCTCCCGGACCGGGGCACGAAGCCGTGTCCCCTGCATCGGCAGGCGGACTCTCAACCACTGCGCCACCAGGGAAGCCCACTGGCTCTGTCTTTATATCCCTCTGTCTCTGGCTCTGTCTCTCCCTCTCTTTGGCTCTGACTCCCGCCGTGTCTCTGTGGCCCGCCTCTCTCACACTCCCGCAGCCCCTGCAGGCCAATCTGGCTACTCACGGACAAGCACCGCCCTCCCCTCCCCGCCCCGCAAGGCAAACAAACACGCGTTGAGCCGGAGTGTTTTCCCGAATGGGCCCCGCCCTTGTACTGGCCCCACCCCCGTGGGGAGTCATCCCGCCCCCTGCGGCTCTGGCCCCGCCCCCCAGGAGCCGCATTGGCCTGTCCCAGACTCTGCAGGGCGGTCAGGCCGCCCTGACCACGGCCCCGCCCCGCATCCTGGCCCACCCACTGTGGCTCTGGCCCCGCCCCCGAGGCGCCCTATTGGCCCCGTCGGGCACTCTGCCCCCTATCTCGCAATGGCAGAGCCGCGGACGCGCGCGGGGAGTCAAGACCAGGCGGCGGCGAGCGGGGCGCGGGGCCATACGCGGCCGCCTGTGGCTGGGCCTGGCGTGGCTACTGCTGGCACGGGCGCCCGGCGCCGCGGGGACCCCAAACAGTCCGCGGAGACCACGCAGCTACATGCATCTGGAGGGCGACGTGCGCTGACGGCGCCTCTTCTCCTCCACCCACTTCTTCCTGTGTGTGGACCCCAGCGGCCACGTGCAGGGCACCCGCTGGCGCGACAGCCCTGACAGTGAGTAGCCGGGGGCGCTGCGCGGGGGCAGGGGTACAGGGCAGATAGGCGGACAATAACAGCAAAGGCAGCAGTAGTAGCAGCAGTGAACTGGGCCCTCTCTCACTTGAGGGAGCGTCCGGAGGCTTCTCTGGCCGTGTGGCGTCAGCCAAGTCATTTCCTGACTGGGGCCTCAGTTTCCTCAACTGTAAAATGGGGTCCAACTCACTTGGAAGGAGGGTTGGACAGTTGGGGTGAAGGTCACAGGGGAAGCTCCCAGCTCTGGTCCTGGCTCAGCAGAAGGGTCTTTGTGAGATAATTGACGTTGGGGTCACAGGACCCATTTACAGAGGGGAAGCTGAGGCTCCCGGAAGGGCCCCCGTGGGCCCAGTACATAATGAGATGGGGGCAGAGCTGGGTTTGAACTCTGAACTCCCCACCCTGCAAAACAAAACTCAGGACCTGCCAGAGTTGGGGACCCCTCTATGTCTTCCTAGACACCCATTTGGCAGATGAGGAAACTGAGGCACAGAGAGGGCAAATGACCTGCCTGAGGTGGGAGGTGGGGGCATGGAGCTAGGGCTCCAAAGTGCCCAGAACCTCATCGAGTTGGAGTCATATCCCTGCTGCCCTGCCCAGCAAGCAGTAGGTGCTCAATAAGTGTTTGTGGAATGTATGAGGCAAGAGGAGATGAAGGGACAAAGAAGGAGGAGGAGGTTGGTGATAAGTGGGAGACCAGGGCGGTCGGTGACCCCAGGCTTGTCTCAGTCTCCCCACATTTTTGAGGCTGGGCAGGGGAGCGGGGGAGCTGAGCCATTGCCGGCCACTGCCTGAATCACCACCATTAGGGCAGATAATCACCCCTGCCCTTCCCACCTGCTTTCATCTGGGGCTCTCAAGGCCCTCATTAGGCTAACTGGACGAGGGCAAGGTCAGGGGGAGTGGCTGGGCCGGTTGCTCAGTGCTGGGCCTGGCCAGGAAGGGTGGCCTCGGGCTGGGGGTGAGGTCTGGCTCTGCTGGGTGACCTGGGACAGTCAGTGCTTCTCTCTGAGCCTCGGTTTCCCCATCTGGGCAGCGATAAGGGTGACAATGAGGAGGTGGGCTTGAGTTGAGCCTCATAAAGAAGGAGCTGGCCATGCACAAGAGGAGCTGAGTGCCTGACCCAGGAAATAGCAGGTGCAAATGTCCTGTGGGACGTGAGGTGAGCTGCCCGTCACCTGAGGCATCCAAGTCCAGAGTGAACACCAGAGGGCAAGGCCTTGACTCCAGATTAGGCCCCAGTGCCTGGGTGTGGCTCAGAGAGTGTGGGCTGGGGCTTGTCCCCCAGCTCTGCTTCACTGGATAGGAAACATCAGCTCAGATGGGGCAGGGCTCGCCCAGGGTCATCCATCCACAGACAGGGCCCGAGAAACTGGCTCTGCCACTTCTCAGGCCTCAGTTTTCCCCTGTGGGCACGGTCCACACCTCCCTCCAGGGGCTGCTGTGTGGGCTTGGTGGGATACAATGCCTGGCATACAGTTGGCACTCAAGCAGTGTTAGCGGGTATCATGGATGCGAACACACTGTGCTTTAAACACCCTGTGTCCCACCCCCAGGCCGTTGCCTGGGCCGTACCTCCTGTCTGGAATTGTCTCCCCCATAACCGGCCACGGCCGTGGCTAGCCGAGCTGTCAGGGTCGTTGCCGGGGGTCTACATCTGATAGCAGCAGCTCACCTGGCAGGCACTCACCTCCTCTGGCTTGGTTTTCTCATCCCTGACTAACGGGGCCCTCCCCTGGGCTCCCCGTTGCCCTCCAGAGAAAACCCTGAGCTCTCCCCAATGACTTCCCCCGACCCATCAGGGCCAGTCCTGCCTCAGGCCTTCCCCCTGGCCTGGTGTCCTTCCTCCCCCACCCCGTCACTCCCACGGCCACGGCCACTCCCACGGACCTGCGTGGTCCCTGGTGCATCCCCACGCCCAGCACAGGGCCAGGAGCACGGTAGGTACTTGGGGAATGTTCCCCACACGAATGAATGAATGAAGAGCGGGGTGGGTGGGTAAGTGGGTGGTGGGCGGGCCCTGACCCAGCCCCTCCCCGCAGGCGTCTTCTTCGAGATGCGCTCCATCCGCGTGGGCGTCGTGGCGCTCAAGGCCGTGAACACCGGCTTTTATGTGGCCATGAACCGCCGCGGCCGCGGCTCCGGGTCGGTGAGTGCAAGTGCGCGGGGCGGGCTGGGGTGCGTGGGGCGCGCCCGAGTGGGGGCGTGGCCAGGGGCGTGGCCAGGGCCGCTGTGAGCGGGTCTGCGCTAAGTTCCGGGAGCGCATCGAGGAGAAGGGCTACACCTACGAGTCCGTGCCCTGGCGCCACCGCGGCCGGCCCATGTTCCTGGCGTTGGACGGGCGGGGGGCCCCGGGGCGCGGGGTCCGCACGCAGCGACACCACCCGTCCACGCACTTCCTGCCCGTCCTGGTCTCCTGAGGCCCAGGATCCATGAGTGACGGCTGGACCGAGATTCCAGGAGGCGCGCAAGCCGGGCGGGCAGCTGAAGACCGTGGCCGGGGAAGGCCCGATCCGGGCGAGCCCGTGTCTGGTTACTCAGTGGTTTCACATGCGTTGAGCGCCTGCTGTGCTGGGCACTGGGGACACCGCCGGACCCCACAGACGCGGCCGGCCCTCAGGGAGCCCCTGAGTCTGAGGGGACACTGAGCTGAGCAGGGGCCATAGGAGTCCAGTCACAAGCTGGGGTCAGGGAGGCTTCGACAAAAGCACCTGCCAGGCGGGAGACGGGGACTCGGCCACGCGGGGGCCGGGTCTGGGAGGGCACTGCAGGCTGGGCACAGCCAAGCAAAGGCTCGGACCTGGGAACTCATTGGGGTGCCTGGGGCAGCGAGGAGGTGAGGGAGCCTGGGGAACACCGACCCGCCACAGACTGGCAGGGCCTGGTCCTGGGCCACCGAGCACGTGTCACCTCATGAGGCAGAGGGGACTTCGCAGGTGGGATTAAGTTAAGGCCCCTGAGACGGGGACGACCCTGGATTCCCTGAGGGGCCCAGCATCATCCCAGGGTCCTTATTAGAGGGAGGCTGGCTGGAGGGTCAGAGGCAGAGAGAGACGGGAGATGCTGCGCTGCTGGCTGTGAGGATGCAGGAGGGGCCGCGAGCCAGGGGTGCGGCGCCTCTAGAAGCTGGAAAAGGCGGAACCGATGCTGCCCTGGAGCCTCTGGAGGAACCAGCCCTGCCCACGCCTGCATTTAGCCCCTAAGATGTAAATTGTGACCCCAGGACTGATATGAGAAGCGTGTTGTTTTAAGTCACCAAGTTTTGGTGAGTTGTCACAGCTGCCCTTGGAGACGCGAACACGGTGTCCTCAGAGCCCCTCAGATCCGGCAGGGTGTACAGGCTGGGGTGGGGGTGGGGCGTGATCAGCCTCCTGGGGGTTGATTTTCCTCCGAGTTGCAGGGGTGGAGCCAAGAGGGTGCAGGGGAGGCTCCCACCCCTCCCAGCAGCCAGCTTCCACTTCAGAGACAGAAGACCAATATGGGGGGCACTTCCCAGGGCGCAGGCTGGACACTCACCGGCCGAGGCAGCCGTGTGACCCTGATGGGGGACAGCCTGTGGATGACACGCCAGCTGCGGGGGCTCGGCCGGCTCACCTCTCCGGCCCGGGGCTGCGCCCCCCGACGCACACAAGTAACACGCCAACCACCTGCTTTTCTTTCTAAGTAGATGTATTTTTAAATAGCTTTCAAGATACACATATTTTCTCCTTTAAAAAACGTCTGTCAGAGCAGTTTCGTCCTTGTTTTGCTGGTCATCCTGGTGGTCCCGGGGCCCCGAGCTTGGAGTGGGGCGCAACGGCCTGTCCACGCGGTTGGGACCCCAGCCGAGCGACTCCACCCTGTCTCTCCACAGATCATGCAGGGCCGCGAGTGAGCTCAAACGTCCATTTATTTCAAAGCAGTAATAATTTAAAATTATAAAAACCTTTCTGCCGTCGAACACGTAGAGGGTGAGGTCAGAGACAAACAGGAAGGGAGTCAGACGCCCCAGGCGGCATGTGCCTAGCCTGGCCCGCCCGGCCCTGGGGAGGCCGGGCTCCCTCAGCAGCCGGGAGGGGCGGGTCCTCCAAGCCTGTGCCGCGGGGGGGGGGGCCCCGGCGGCACTGCAGTCCGTGGGCGCGAGGGGTGCGGGAGTCCGCGGCATCCGCAGTCCCGACCCGCAGCCCGGTGCTCGCCCTGGGGGTCGGCTGGGACGCTCAGGAGCTGCTGGCTGGGTTCTCGTTACCGGGCGAGCTGGAGGAGGACGACGAGGAGGAGGAGAAGCTCACGCCCGCCAGGCCCGGGGGGTCGGTGGCCGTGTTCTGTCCTGTGAGGCTCTTTCGGCAGACGGGGCAGCTGTCGTGCTTTGTGGGAACAGAGGGGAGAGGGGAGCTGTTCAGAGGTGGGCGGGGCGGGGAGGGTCCCGGGCCGGCCCGCCGCTCACCTGCTCCAGCCAGGGCACGATGCAGCCGTCGTGGAAGAGGTGGTTGCAGGGCAGCTGCCGCACGCGCTCGCCCAACCCGTAGTCGTCCTTGCACACGGGGCACTCCAGCCCGGAGCCTGTGGGAGCGGGCAGGCCATGGGGCTCTCGGGGGCTTCTCTGCAGCCCCCGCCAGAGGTGTCCCAGGGGATGGAGGGCACACTGGCCTCCGGACCACTGAGAAGGCTGGGCACAGGCGCGTACCTACGTGCTCCTCGGTCACGGGGATGGTGGGGAGGGCCTGGATTTTCTCTTTGTCTGCGGGTGGGGGACCCGTGTTTTCAAACTGATTGAGGAGCTGAAACACAAGAGGCCAGAGTGCCGGGAGCTTGTTGGCGGGCGGGCAGGGCCCTCGCCCCACGGGGCTCTGAAATGCAAGGCTGGGTTACCTGCAAAAGCACCGAGGCCCCGTTTGTCCTGGCCCGACCCCCTCAGGGGTCAGAGGTCAGCTGCCCCCAGGAGGCCCAGCCCCGGGCTTCTGCCCACTCTTCTCATCTAGTGAGCGTCACTTCACAGCCGGGGCCGGCAGGCACCTCCCACGGCCGAGGCACCTCCCCAAATCCTCGCGCGGCTACAACCAGGGGACCAGGCGCCAGTGACAAAAATGCTCAGTGGAAGGCCCCAAGGTGGTCACGTCCCCACCTCACAAGTGCCACCAGGGACGCGGACGTGGGAGACGACACCCCGTCCTCCAGGGAGCACGGGCCTATAAAGTCGTCGTGCCCAGTGCCAGCCCCAGGGAGGCCCCTGTACCTGCGTGATGATCGCATCCAGGCCGTTGGCCCCCCAGGCGTAGTCCATTGGGTTTGAATGCAGGACGCCCCTGGGCAAAGAAGTCTGGGGTTCAAGTGGCAGAGGGGCCGGACAGGGCACAGGAGGACCCCCCCACCTACTCACCAGGGGCCCAGGCCCAGGTTGGGGATGGTGGCCGGGGTGATGATGCCGTTGACCAGCTGCTGGATGATCCTGGAACAGAGCAGCCAGGCCCAAGGTTAGCGCCCTCCCAGGGAGGGACCGGCATCAAGGGGCTGGCTTTTCAACTGGTAATAATAAGAACCAAACACGAAAGGCGCCCAAAGGCAGTGTCTCCTTGAGGGCTGCATGGCACCTGTCAATGCACGACTGCATCCAACTCTCATTTTGCAACCTGGGGAAAGCACCGTGGGGGATCCCAGGGGCTTGAGGAACCATGGGATCAGCCCGGCTGTTCGCGGCGGCCCTGAAACGTGCCGGCTGAGGTCACAGTGAGCCAAGGCTGTGTCCTGAGCTGGACAGGCCTCGGCCTACCTGCAGTCAAGTTCCATCTACAAAGACCCACGAAAGCTCAGCCCCGACTCCTGCAGGGCTGGGACGGGCCTACTAGGTCCTCCTGTCCTCATGACCCCGCACGCGGGAGGAGCAGGGACACCGGACACCGCATACCACTGCTCGCCTGCACCCGGGACGGCTCGTCTGGGCGTGGACCAGCGCATCTCAGCAGATGAAGATGCCCATGGGGCGGAGGCCCCTCTGAGAAGGACGACTGGGGGCGGGGGCGGTGGGGGAGGGCAGGCAGGCAGGCAGTGGGCACACAGCTCCTCGGGCCAGCCGGACCCACCGGGGAACTGCCCTGCCCAGGGGACAGCCCCTGAGCCAGCACCCACACCTCCGTGCCCACAGAACCTCCTGGAAGGATAGCTGGCTGCTCTGCCTGAGCGGGGTGGGGCGGGCTCGAAGCCCCGAGCGTCCCGCCCGCGGCCGCCCCCGGGCCCCCTCACCCTTCCAGCGTGGGGACGCCTTCGTGCCGGCCGGTGGTCCGCCTCGCGGTGAGGCGGGCGCGGGGCTGCCGGGCGCCGTACCGGTGCCGGGAGTGCTGCTCTCTCTCCCGCCGGCTCTCGGGGTCCCTGCCGTCGTCGGCCTGTGCCCCGGGGGGGAAGGTGGGAATCTCGAAGCTGTCATCAAAGATGCCGAAAGCAAAGTGCCCGTAGCCCTGCGGCAGCGTGAACAGGGGCTGGTCCACGTTCTGCGGAGAGGAGGGCCGTGACCGCGTGGATGGGGGCGCGGAGGGGGCGGGGGCAGGGAGAGAGGCCACTGCTCACCGCTCACCTCGAACGGCTGCCGGCTCTGGTCCGTGGGGGCTGTGGAGGGGGCCGAGCCATTCTCTGCACTCCTGGGAGGACAGGCGCCGTCAGCAGTGGGACAAAAGCAGGACCCCCCCTACCCATGGGCCTCAGGCCGCCTTCCACAGCCCCTGCCCAGGGCCCGAGGCAGGAGGCTGAGGAACCTAAGGGCGGAGGTCCAGCCCAACCCCCACCCAGGTCCAGCCGCTGGCCCTCGTCACGGCCCCCCCGTCCCCCCTACGAGGTTCGGCCAGCGCACCCTCGGGCCAGGGGTCTGTGCCGGGGGCAGCCTTACCTGGTCTCTTCTGGAAGCTCCTCGATAAAGCCAGACTCGCATCTTGGGCAGATGTAATCCTGCAGGAGGAGAGGGCAGCGAGCGTGATCTCTGGGCTGTGGTAGGGCCAGCATGGGCGTCATCTCAAGGCCCTGGGTGTGAACCCGCCAGGTCCGGCCGGGCCGCCCCGGGCAGGGCTGGCGCACAGACGCCCTTGCCCTTGGCTACGGCCTCCGATGCTCCCCTCGCAGGTGGCCTCCTCGACCTCCCATGTCCCCGAGTCCATCAGCCGGTGCTCCCCACAGTGACAGAAGTCACAGTTTCAGGGCCTCCAGTCAGCCGCATCCATCAACAAGCTAGTTGACGTGGGTTCAGCAAACTCTCCCAACTTGGGGGACACGAGAGTGTTCTGTGACACCCTCACCCACACTCGCACAAAAAGGAGGGCGGGGAGAGTGACTAGCGGGGCTCCAGGACTATCTGGGCCTCGGAGCAGATCTGCTCCCAGGAAGGTGGCCACCAAGGGCGGGAGGCACCACCCAGGCAGAGGGACCGGCCTGCGGAACATTCTGGCAGCCCCAGCATGCAGCCCATGACACCAGGCTGGAGCTCGACTCCATCCACACCGGCTACCTGCCCTCCCAGCCCTTGCTTTCCCCAGGCCGGACAGCCAGCGGGCAGAGACCATGATGTTCCAAGGCAGCGGAGAGGGGGACCTGCCCCAGGGACGGCAAGACGTCTGAGCACCAAAGCCGCCACTCTGGCCCAGAACCGGGCCCAGGCCACACGTGTCCCAAAGCCACGCAAACAGGGCGCTGAGCCGCGAGCGTGAGGTCCTTCCACCCGAGGCCAGCCGCGTACCCACGGGGAGAGGCGCGGTTCCTGGGGGCAGAGGGCACCGCTGGCCTTGCCACCCTCCGCGGGGTGCAGCGGGCACGGCCCACCCTGCGGACGGCGGGACCATCACGGTGCATACCGTGTCCCCCCACGTGCCCCGCTCCAGAAAGCAAAGGAAGGTCGAGGATCAGAGGACGCTGTCTGAGCCACGGGGAGGGCGGCTGGAGCTGCACAGGTGATGGGAACTTGTATCCAGAATACCTACAGAACTCTCACAATTCAACAACGAAAAGACAAACACCCTGGTTAAAAAACGGCCAGACAGAATGGCAGTGTGATGAACTGGAAGATCGGGATTGACATACGTACACTAACATGTATAAAATGGATAACTGATACGAACCTGCTGCATAAAAAAATAAAAATAAAATTCAAAACTTCAAAACAAACACAAAAACCGGACAGAGGATCAGAACAGACGTTTCTCCCAAGATAGACAAGTGGCAACAAGCCAAGAACAGACACACAACACAGGCAACAGGGAAACGCAACCCGAAACCAGCAGGACACACTTCACACCTGCCCTGGACGGCTGGACCCACAAAGCCAACAGGGACCAGTGCGGGGAGGAGCTGGAGGAATCGGAGCCCCTACATGGCCGGTGGGGGCGTGAAACGGGGCAGCGTCCTCGGAAAACAGCCACAGTCACCCCACGACCCTGATTCCACAGCCAGGTGCCCACCAGAGGCAACGGAGACGCACGTCCACAGCAGCCAAAGGTGGACACAACCTAAGTGTCCACCAGCGGATGACGGACAAACACCACATGGTCCCTCCACACACGGGAGCATCACGGCCACGTAAAGGGGTGAAGCCTCGACACTCACTACCACGTGGATGGACCCTGACAACAGGATGCTCAGTGAGAGAAGCCAGACACAGAAGGACACACAGTGTGTGATCCATTGATGGGAAACGTCCAGAACAGGCCAATCCACAGACACAGAGAGTGGACTAGTGGTTGTCAGGGGCCGTGGTGACAGCTGATGGGCACAGGGCTTCTGTTTGGGGTGATGGAATGTTCTGGACTTGGACAGAGGTGACTGCTGGCTTCAGGACTCTGAGTGGACTGAACACACCAACGTGTATGCTTTAAGTGGGTGGTGTATCGCAATAATGCTGAGCCAGAAACAACAGGGATGGCAGTGCTCTGCCCTCCTGAGCAGGGGCGAGGGGCCCAGGGGAGGCTCCCCTACACAGTGAGTGGCCATGACAGTAGTCACTGGCGTGGGATTTCCAGGGCCGGCGGGGACATCACTCAGGGGCTCCTCCTAAGGCCCCCCAGCCAGCCCTCAACCTGTTGTTTATTTCAACGTTTCACAGGGTGCAAAACGTGGCCACAGGAGGCTTTGTGATGGGTGACCAGGGTTCTCACCCCCTCTGCCCAGCCCCCGGGGGGAGGGCAATGGACACAGGCAAACGTGGCTGCAGGTGAGTCTGTGGTGACCGAGGTTAGGAAGCTGGGAACCAGACGGCCCCTGAACACAAGCTCACAGGCAAGCTAGGACTCTGGCCTGCCCACACCACCAGGGTCTGATCTAGGTCAGCAGGCAGGTCCAGAACCTCACTGGAGCCTGGCAGAACCCCCGTGAGAAGCATCTCTCTCTCTCTCCTGGGGACCCTGCCTGCCCCAGGCCCGCACCCTGCCCCGGGGTGAGCCTGGAAGAGCCAGGGCGGGGCCGGCACCACACCCTGCTGGAGATCGGGCACCCCCTCTTCCACTCTTGAGGCTCGCCACTGCTCCTGGGTGCCTGAGAGCCTGTCACCTCGCCATTCTCTGGAGTCCCTGTGTCTCTCTGAGCCCAAGTGCTCCCCATCTCACCTTGCAGCCCCAGAACAACCCAGCCCGGCCACGCCCACTCCCAGCTCCGCCCATCTCTGGGCCTCTGCCATCCCCTGTCCCCTGTGTCCCCTCGATCCGAGCAGATATCTACCTGGCTTGCTCCCTCTTGGAAGCTGGGTCTGCTCAAACATCACCTCCCGGCTGCAAGCCTCGGTCTCCCCATCTGCAAATGGAGGGTGGCCTCAACCCCAGGCTCTGGAATCCGGCAGCCGCGGCTGTCCTGCAGCTCAGTGCTGGCTGTGGTCAGGCCCTGCTCTGCGCCCTCCATCCTTGGAGAGCCCCACGCCCTGAGACTGAGTGGCCTGGCTGAGCAGTGATCGCCCCGCACCCAGGGATTCAGGCAGGGCCCCGGGCTCTGCTCGCAGGCAGTGGGGAAGGCCCAGACCCTGATCTTCCAATGCTCTCCTCCAAGGGCGTGTCCCTGAGATTTTTATTACATCACTGTGTAATAAAAGCGGTGGAAACCCTGGGATGGAGTGCTCGCCCCCCACAGGGCAGGGCCTGTCTCCCTCGCAGAACCCTAGCTCGTGAGCACCTGTTCCTAGCCGAAGACTCCTCATCTTGAGGAGATGGCCGGCAAGAGGGCCATCCAGTCATCATCACCACGGCAACAGCCACCGACCGGCAGACGAGTGCTACAGTGCTACGTTTACTGAGCGTTTGCTCCCTGTGCTCAGCCAGCTGGGGCCCTCAGAGACAGGCCTCACCCTTCACGCGCCCTTTCACACCACGTGCAGACCCAGGGTGCCCGGCCAGGCGCGTGTGGTGAAGCCGGGGACGCTGAGGTGGGAGCTGGAGAGATGCTGGCCTCGGCGGGCCCAGGGCCCCCAGAAAAGGTTGGGGCGCAGAGCTGCGGGGGGTATGTGAGCTCAGGTCCAGATACAGACCTGACGAGACTCCCCACGCCCCTGCAGCCCCTCGTGCTCCCAGCCTGACCTCACCAGCCCACAGACCCCAGGGGCACCCCTCCTCAGATGTCACTGGGCCCACCCAGACCCCGTGGGCAAGTGCCCCTGCCCCACAGCACTCTCTTCTGCGTCTTAGCAGCTGCCACACAAAGCGCATTCACGCCCCTCTGTCCTCCCCAGCGTCTGTGAGCCCCACGCATGCTGCTGAATGCCGGGGTGCAGCACCGTCCCGGGGCCTCGCATCACCTGGGGCCCGCTAAGTGCCGGCAAGCGCCCATCGACGTGACACATGGGCCCACCCTGCCGGGGGTGCGCCTCACTTCAGCCTCCAACGGCGCCGGGAGGCTTGGAGGTGCAGCCGGGGAGCCCCACAGTGTGGCTCTGTCTGGCACCCCTCGTCCAGCCGCCCCTCCGGGGCTCAGCCCCCTGCTGCACCCCCAGACTCCCGCCCTGTGGGGCAGCCCTCATCTCTGGGCCCCTGGGTCTCAACTCCAGGCGCAGGGCTGAGCCTCCCTGGGCCTCGGCAGCAGCGGGGGAAATGGGCGCCCTCGGCAGCAGCACAGCACGCCGGGTGGGTGGGGGCCCAGCCTGCTCCCCAGCGGCTCTGTGTGGAGGACAAGGTGCGGGTGCACAAGGCTGGGGACACACACGGGCCTTCTCTCCTCACCCTGATGGCCCTCCGAGGCAGCTGCCAGGTCCTGTCCCCGTCCTCCGACCCTGCTCAGGGACACTTCTGAGAGGAAGACAGGGGTCATCCACAGGACAGCAGGCCTCAACAAGGCCACCCGTGGTGGTGGGCCAAACCCCAAACACCACCTGGTCCGCCCACCCGCGGGGCCCGCCCGCGGACGCCCCATGTCCACCTCGTCCCTGGTGCTCCCGTTTCCTGGGGGAATCGAGTCTGGGCCTGCGCACCTGCGCAGAGGCCTCCGGATCGGCCAGCCGGTCCGGTTCCTGCTCCCACACGCCCGCTCCAGGCAGGCACCAGCCCCTCCCCGGCTTCCCGGGCCCCCCCTGCCCACGCGTGCCCGTCAAGCACAGGGGTGCCCTCGCCAACCCGTCTGACAGGCGAGGAGACCGAGGCCCAGGGCGTCTGGGCTGCTGGGAGGAAGCCTGCGGGCAGAGGGCCGCGACAGCAGGTCAGGAGGAGCAGCTCAACACCAGCCAGCGTCTCACTGCACACCAACCTCGGGCCGGTTTCCCGTGAACAGAGGTCCGTGCTGGCGGGCGGCCGGGGCTGGGGGGCAGGGGTGGTGGTGGTGGCGGGGAGCGCAATTGCTGGTGGGGCACTTCCAACGTCACCACGTTAAGAGCCCACCTTCCTGCCCCCGAGAACACCAAGTGCGCCCCTTACTCATAAACAGACACCCACTCTACTGGGCCTCTTCCAATCCCGTCCCAAACTCCACGCCGGTCCCCTCCCTGCCATTATTTGCGCTTAACAGAATTTACCAAGTTCCCGATCAAATATTTGCCAATCGCTTGTTCAGCGTTGGCTCCTTATAAACTGGGAGGGCAAAGGTCATGGCTACCTTGTCACCACTGGATCCTGTGACTAGGAAAAACCTCGCTAGCCCAGTGACAGTCGGAAAAGATCAGGGTCCTTCGGGGCCAGGACCCGGGCCCCAGGCTGGCCCCAGGAGGGGAGGCCAAAACAGCTAGCAACACAGACTGCTCGGCCCCAGGCTTCCGATGGCTCTGGACAGGCCACTCTGGGGTAAGCCTGAGACCCAGGGCCTGTCCAGGGCTCACAACAGCTGCGAGGGGCTGCGTGCAGCTCCTCCAGGCTGGGGACTGTCCTGCGACCAGCCCCTTCCTGCCAGTCGAGGAAACCAGACCCATTGCTGGGGCGTGCAGGGAGCCGGAAGACGCAGAAGGAGGACTTCTTCCGGGACGCTGGAGTGGGGGAGTGGGGCAAGTCTCAGCTCCTCAAGTCTGCTCATGCACCCAGGGTTTCGATTTATGCACCCCCGCCAAGCCCCTTGCCTCTGGAAGCCACACCACCTCTACCCTTTCTCTCCTCCTGGGCCCAGGCACTCCTCTCCCCTCCAAACCCTGACTCTAGCTCAGTCTCCTCTGAAGCTGGGATTATGTCCACCAACTCCTCCTGCCTCCCCCAGGAAAGCCCACAGCTGCAAAGGCAGGACTAAGAGCCTGGCTCTAAAATCAACCAGGTGACCAAGGAGAGCTGGTACTCTATCAATCGTTGCCACCTGCAGCTCCTTCCCCTGGTCAACCGCACCGCCCGCTTCTTGCTCCCCGGGAGCTAGCCGAGCGGCAAATGCCGGGAGCGGGGCCGCCGTGCCTTCAGTCTTCCACCCGTGCAGCGGGGGAGGGTCGGCCGGGAGCTGGGGCACTGATCCCATCCTGGACCTACCGACTCGGAACTTCCGGGCTGAGAGGTCTGGAAACCGAGCCTTTCACGAGCAGCCCTCCCGCGGCCTCCACCCGGGCGAGGGCGCAGGGCCCACCTGGGTGCAGGCCCCCACCCCCGGGAGGCAGAAGAACGCAGGATTGGGCCGCCGTCGGGCCCCGGAGAGCGGCGACTCCCTCCCACGAGGCGGCCGCGGCGCCGACCGCGCTCGGGGCCGGCCCCGTTCCCTCCCGGCCGCCGGCCCAGCTGCGCCACCAGGGCCGCCCGCTTCCGGGCCCTCCGCGGGGACCTCAGTTTCCCCGTCCGAGCCAGCTCGCCTCAGGCTGAGGCAAAGGCCCCCGCCCGCCTGGCCTGGGCCTCACCGGCAGGCGCGGCACGATCTCGACCGAGCAGCAGTGACAGAAGTACCGTCCGGGCTGCGGTGACGCCTCGGCCATGGCCACCGCCGCCTCCTCCGCGCCGCCCGCCCCCCGCGCGGCACTCGCCGCCCGCCGCCGGCCGTTTGCTGCTCCCTCGCCGGCCGACGCTCCCGCGCACGCTCACGCAAGGCACGCAAGGCACGCACGGCGTGAGACAGGGAAGGGCGGCGGAAACGGAGCAGGCAACGCACGCGGCGGGCGGTGGCCCGGGCGACGGTGGCTGCCGAGGGGCAAACTAGGAGCGGGCGCAGGGCCGGGGCGGGGCCAGGCTGTGGGGATGGCAGGGGGGCGGGTCCTGAGGGGGCGAGGCCGAGTACCCTTGGCAAACCTGGATCAGGGCCCGGGGTGGGGTTGGGGGCGGGGCCGAAGGCTGCGGGAAAGGCCGAAGGCGGGTCTTGGGCGGGTCCGAGCCCCTCCTCTTCTACAAATCTACAAAGGTCCCCGCTTCCCTCATTATTGCTCTTATTGCCAAGTCCCACCTTTCTCTTACCTTTCTGTCCTCACTGTACCTGGGACGCTCTTGAGCGCTCTCACCTCCGGGCCTTTGCACTGGCTGTGCCCCTACCCGGTGCACCGTTCCCAAGACACCTGCGTGGCTTCCTAACCCACACGTTTCAAGTCTTTGCTCAAATGTCCATCTATTGAGGCGCCCTCCGCAATAGCACTCATTTCCGCCTGATAAACTGTAGGGTCAGCTCCACAACAGAAGGGATTTTTGTATCTTGTTCCCAGCTGGACTCAGAACAGTGCCTGGCACACAGGCAATCCATAAACATTCGTTGAATGCATACAGACAGGAGACCCATTCCTGAATCAAGGAGGGCTGCCCTCCCATGTCTCAGTGTGGCACATGGGATAAGAGAGTCTGAGGCCTGCCAGGTATGGCCTTGTTTCCATGATGTCTTCGGGTGAGAAGAGGGCAGAAAACCTAAACCCCCCAAAAAATTAATCAGCAGGCCAGGGTCATTTCTGAGGTTAGTTCTAGGCCAATCATGCACTTCTTTCTTTATCCACTCGACAAACTTTCATTGAGCTCCTGTAGTATGCCAGACCCTTTGCTGGGTGCAAGGACACAGCAGGGGCAATCACAGACTCAACAGGCAATAAAAGCGGTTTTCTGAAGTACTCCATGTCTGGAGGAGACAGAGCTGGTTGCAGATACCCTCCAGCCCCGTGAGGTTGAGCCGGAGGATGAGTCCCTAGAGTAGACTTGGTTCAGCCTGGGGAGACAGACAGGACTTCCCAGGGGAGAGGACATTGGAGCCAGGGCTTTGAAGAACGAATAGGAGTTGGTTGGAGTTGCGCTTCCTGCTGAAGGGAGCATTGGAGCACGAGTGTCAAGGAATTACAAATTGGAGCCTGTGTATAAACGATTTTGAATGTCAAGAGACTAGGAACAGGGACTTGTCTGCCAGCCACCATTTTGTACCCCTCAAGGCTCAGTGATTCCAAGCCATTCCTGCTCTGACCACCAGAGAGCGCCCCAACCCTGTTGCTGGGAAACCAGGCAACACCCACCCACCCCTGCCCCGCCCCCCAGATGGGCCTTTTGCCTCAGGCCGTTAATGCCTAGCCCTGGGCTTTTTTCGCACCGAAGACATATATTCATTCATTCATCCTAAAGAAGTTTGTTTTTTTAGTGTGGGTTTTCTTGTTTGTTTGTTTGTTTTGCCGCGCAGCTTGTGGAGTCTTAACTCCCCAACCAGGGATTGAACCCTGGGCCCTCGGCAGTGAGAGCACATAGTCCTAACCACTAGACTGCCAGGGCATTCCCCATCCTGCAGAATTTTATGAGGTACTGCCCAAGAGGCCTTGGAGTTAGCGGGCATGCGTTCAAATCCCACCAAGTCACACTGGCTCTGTGGTCCTGGGCAACTCGCTTAACCTCTCTGGGCAGGCGGCAGAAACTGCCTCTCAGGGTTGTGAGATTGGATTAGGCTTGGGGCACCTGTGGGTACCCAAAACACCTCCTCACTGGGCCCTGCTGCCTGCCCTGAGTTTATCTGCCCCTCTCCCACCCCTCCCCAGCCCAGTCTCATTGGCCCCCATGGGTAGGCCAATCTGTATCCCACCTCAGGGCATTTGCCTGGTCATGCCCTCTGCTGGGAGTGCCATTCCTACCTTCCCTTCTCTTTACCTGCTTCTCATGAGGCTGCCCCTACCCTATCCTGGGGGAGCCCACATCTCCTGCTGCACCAGGCTGCCCAGTGCCTTCTTCCCTCTCCCCCTGCCACGGCCACTCCTGGATCCAGGAGTTATCAGTGGTGTCTCCCAATATGTGAAGCCAATACCCTGCATATAGTAGGTGCTCAAAAGCACCTCAGCGCCAGGCCTGCACAGGGCGCTGGGGATACAGTGGGAACAAGAATATGGGGTTTTGTATATAATAAAACTAAGAGCTCAGGATGTGCCAGGCCTGAAGTTTAATCCTCACACAAGCACCATGATGTGGGAAAAATGAAGACTCCCATTTTACAGATGAGGAGACTGAGGCTCAAACATGGTCATATAGCAGACTCCACCATTGGACCTCTGGGTCTGGGCTACTTGCCCTGCTGGTCACCCTGGGACTGGGGCATTTGAATTCAAGAAATCGGGCCACTGTCTGCATGTGATCCAGTGTTCCTGAGGTTCTTGGGCCTCAGGCATCCATTTGTGACTGGTGGCCACCTTGCTGCTGCCACTGATGGGACAGACTTGTGAGGGGTGCCCTGGCCACCCCAGGGCTCTCTGATTGCGGGGTGCAGCGAGACACAGGTGCCTCCTGATGGGTTCTCAGCATTTTCTTGAAAAGTCTTTGAAAGTGGATTATGAGGTAACCCCTCAGGACAGAACCATGTCACACACACCCCCCGCCCAAGTCACTGACTTGGGTTCAAATCAAGCCTCTGGGAGGGACCTTTGGAGGCTTTGGAGCTGGAGAAAGCAGTGCTGTTACCCACCTTGCAGGCAGGCCACCGCTCCACCGAGCATTATTTCAACAGGTATGAGTACACTGCTATCTGCTCATGCATTTGGGGGTTTGCTTTCTATTCTTTTATTTAAATATTTTCTTATGTCCTTTTTTTCTTTATATTTGTTGGTTTGTGTTTTTTATTTCTATTTTTCATTTGCTTTTTAAAAATTAATTTATTTTTGGCTGCATTCGGTCTTCGTTGCTGCACGCGGACTTTCTCTAGTTGCGGCGAGCGGAGGCTACTCTGTTGTGGTGCGCAGGCCTCTCATTGCGGTGGCTTCTCTTGTTGCGGAGCACAGGCTCTAGGTGCGCGGGCTTCAGTAGTTGTGGCTCGCAGGCTCTAGAGTGCAAGCGCATGGGCTTAGTTGGTCCGCGGCATGTGGGATCTTCCCGGACCAGGGTGCGAACTTGTGTTCCCTGCATTGGCAGGCAGATTCGTAACCACTGCGCCACCAGGGAAGCCCCATTTGCTTTTTTGTTTGTTTGATTTTGATTTCTGTTGATACTTTTTGAGTTGTGCTTTTTCCTTTTTTTCACTTTTTTGGGGTTTTTTTTGCGGTACGCGGGCCTCTCACTGCTGTGGCCTCTCCCGTTGCGGAGCACAGGCTCCGGACGCGCAGGCTCAGCGGCCATGGCTCACGGGCCCAGCCGCTCCGCGGCATGTGGGATCCTCCCGGACCAGGGCATGAACCCGCATCCCCTGCATCGGCAGGCGGACTCTCAACCACTGCGCCACCAGGGAAGCCCCACTTTTTAATTCATATGTTTTAGTTTGTGGAATGGGTTTGTTTTTTAACTTTGTTTTTTATTTGTTGGTTTGGAGATATAAACACACACAGTAATTCCTCAGAGTTCTGTTCAAATGGCCTGACGTGGACCCCTGAGTCACCCATACCCAGACCAGGACCCAGGACCCTGCAGCCCCAGAACCTCCGATATTCCCCAAGCTATTCCCCAGGAGGGTAGTCACCATCATGTTAGATCAAACTTCCTTCATTTCTAGCTGCTCAAAGAATCTTTCAGGAATAAGCTGTCAGAACAGGGACGGGGAAGCCAGTGGGGAAGATGGATGCCTCCATTCTCTCTCTCCTGATGAATGTCCCTTGAGCGCTGCTCAAAAGTTGTTACTTTAAACAATTTCTAACTTGCAGAAAAGTTTCAAGAATAATACAAAGGGTATTATTGACCCGGGCGTCCTTGACCCAGACGCCCCAGTGGTTGACATTTTTTGCTCTCTCTCTGTGTCTGTGTGGAATTTCAGGCAACGTTACTGCCCCCACGCCCCTTTATCCCAAACACGACCAGGCGTACTTCCAAAAGCAGGCCTCTCTCTTACCTGAAACAGTAGCACGTTTACCAAATTGGGTAATCAGCTTTCAGGGCTTTACCAAGGCTGCCCCACACCCACACCCACCCCCGGAAAAGGGGGTGGGGCCCCTCCACCTCTCAGCCTGGCAGGGACAGAGACCACCATGCAATCCCTCAATCAAGATGCTGGTGGAGGATCGACTGTGAGCCAGGAGCAAGAACACAACCGGGATGCAGCAACAAATGTCTGCGAAACTAGCCACGCTCTCAACAATACTGAGCGCCGTGATGCGCAGAATAAAGGCCCCCAAATACGTCTGATTTCAGCTCCTGTCGGACTCCTGATCTCCCGAAGTAATAAATGTGTGCTATTTTCAGCAGCTAAATTTACGGCACTTTGTTAAAGCAGCAAACAGGAAACTCATACGTCAAGCTATACCGGGTCACCTCCAGACACAGTCCGCCTGGGCATTTGTGACTTTCCTTGAAACCCCACCCCCAACAGGCCATTGGCCAGTGCTGTATCACATGGTTGTGCCTGACAGCCCGTCAACTCTGTTCAACCAATCAGAATTCACCTCTGGGCTGAGGGCGGGCCCTACCTTCTGCCGCAAACGTGGCCGCCAGATTCCTGCGTAAAATCCCGTTGTCCGCTGTAGGGAAGGGGATGGGGTGGGGACATTCGGTGGTAACGTGGTAAAGTAGCTGCGGGAAGGGGCATGAATTGAGCAGGCTCAGAAGCAAGGGCTTCAAACCCAGACCGGCAAGCCTGGACTCCATCCAGGGGCTATGGGGAGCCATGGGTGGCGTTTGGAGCAGGGACCGTATGTACGATGGGGGCGTTATAATGCCCAGCTCTGTTCAGAGATCTCCCATGCTATCTACCATGGCCGAGTCTTCAGTGCTGCCTTGGTTATCATCATATGCCCCATTAGGGAACAAGCAAGGCCTTGCTTCCCACAGCCTGGAGCATTTCACGTCTAGTCCAAGGGCTGCAGATGCTAAGTTCATGTGGAGTCTATCACAAGCATTCTTCTGGCTTGAGTAATATGGGATCGGGTGACCCTGAGCGTTCCGGACCAGGCCACGCATGACCTGCGTCCTGGACGCAGTGGCACATCAGGGTGTGTGTGATTCCTACAGCCCCTGCAGAACCCGCTGCTCTGGATTCTAAAGGCTCCGCTTGAATAAAATGTAAACGGGCTTATTGTAAGCTGGTTTTGTCCACAGCAAGTGATAGAAACGCCTCTTAAACCAGCTTTATCTAATTGGGGAGGCGGAGTTCAGGCACAGCTGGATCCAGGACCTCCAAGAACAGCACAGGGCATTGCTGCTGCCTCTCTTGGCTCAGTGTCCCACTGCGCCGGCCTCTCCCTGGCCATTGGCAGGAGCCACCTGCAGCTCCAGGCTCACACCCCTCTAGCTCAGGCAAGAAGTGGGTGTCCCTTTCCCAGCAAAAGTCTCAGAGCTGACTCTTCCTGGTTTGCTGAATGTCCGATGATTCTAAGTGGTTGGGCCTTGGTTGGTGCCCACTCTTGGGGACATTTGAGCTGGGATTGCAGGAGATGATTTCCCAAAGGAAAATCTGGTGCTGGAACCGGAGCAGGGATGCCAGCCACAACCTGGGGGCTCACCCTGATTGCTCGGGGCTCAGCACATGGGTCCTGGAACCTTGCTTACCTGGTATTGGCTCCATTCCCGACCTTGTGGGGCTTTGTAACGCATCCACCCGAAAGTCACTTTCCTTCCTCCAGCCTCAGTTTCCCCCTTCTGTAAAATGGATGCCTGCCTTACAGCATTGTGGGGAACGGCAAAATACTTACCCATTCTTAATTAATAAGAATCTCTGCACCATATCATACCCCTACCATGCACCAGGCATTGTCCCTGGTGTGCTGGCTGAAATCTGCAGTACTAGGATCTGTGCCCATTTTACAGATGAGAGAATGGAGGCATGGAGATGTCACATGTGGCTTGGCCAGGGTGGCACAAACTGCACTGGGCTTCCACCAGATGCCTCCTTCTCCCTCCAGGCCTCAGTCACCTCCTTGGAAACCTTCCTGCTCCTAGGGTCTCTGTCCTGCGACCGTTTTCCACCAGGGTTCACTCCCTCGTTTGTCTCCAGCCAGGCAGGGACCACATCACTGCGACACTGAACCCCTTTGTATTAGCTGCTGTCACAAATCGACACAAACTTGGGGCCTTAAAACAACACAAATTTTTCTCTTCTAGTTCTGGAGGTCAGAAGTCCAACGTGGGTTTCTCTGAGCTAAAATCAAGGTACTGACAGAGCTGCATTCCTTTCTGGAGACTCCAGGGGAGAATCTGTTCCTTGCCTTTTCCAGCTTCTAGAGGCTGCCCACATTCCTTGGCCGGAGGCCCCCTCCTCCCTCTTTAAAGCCAAAAACAGCAGATCAAGTCCTTCTCATGTTGCATCTCTCCAACCACAGTGGGGAAGCTCTCCACTTTCAAGGATCCTGTGATGACACTGGGCCCACCTGGATAGCCCAGGATCATCTCCCATCCCAAAGGCCTCAACTTAATCCTATCTGCAAAGTCCTTTTGCCGTGGGAGGTGACATATTCACAGGGTCCAGGGACCCACATGTCTCAGGGGGCTGTATTCAGGCTTTCTCTTACTTGTAGCACACACATCCCATGACTTCTTTTCCCATCCCTCCTTCCCTCCCCCACTGTTCAATCTAACAATGTAAATGTCCTCCTCTTCTGAGAAGTCTGCCTTGATCTCCCCAGGCTGGGTCAGGTCCAGCGTCCTCCATCACAGCTCTGTTTATGTTGGACTGTCACTGTCGGTTTCCCTGGGGTGGTGAGCAGGGACTTTGGGGAGTCATGATGGGTATGGGCTAGGGAGGAACGTTATGGCAGGCGCCTGGGGTAGGAAGCAGGCTGCAGGCTGGGTCGGGGTGGTGAGGAGGGCACAAATGGGAGATACTCAGAAGAGGGCTCCCCAAAGAGGGCCATGACTTTTTTGAGGTCACCCAGTGCAGAGCCTCTGGGCTGGGGAGACACGCCAGGCTGGGGAGCAGAAGGCCACTGGCCGCTGGCCTCAGTTTCGAACCCACGCCAGGCCGACAATGGCCCTTTTATTTGCACAGCTCAGGACGGGGTGGCTGAGCCATGGTAGGGTCAGGTCTCGGCCAAGGTCACCCTGTCCAGCCCCCGCACACCCTTGCTGAGAACACAGGGTCTCATTCCTGCCCCATTTCCCAACAGGGGAGAATCTCCTTGGACTGTCAGAGGCCAAGGCCAGGTAGAGACAGCTGGGTGCCCTCCCTCAGTGCTGCTAGGAAGTAATGCGGCCCTTGGCACTGCCCTGGGGACACGGGTCAGGCTGGGCAGCTAAGGTGGAGTAAGTGGTCTGGGCATGGTGTCGGCCAGCAGCAGATCTCGTGCATGCAGAGGAAGGGCTGTGCCTTCAGGGATCCTGTTTCTACACCCAGGGTGGGGGCAGATGCAGGGATGGGGGGCGATGAGGCATAGGTGGCCCTGGGAGATGACCAATTGCCCTCAATCATTTTTGTTTTTTCCTAAAAGCATTTTGCACTCTTAAAAGTTATACATTAGTTTGTTTTTCTATGTATTTTCTTGTCTATGACTCTGACAAACCATGAGCTCAGCGAGGACGGGACTGGGTCTGCCTTGGTCAACCTGAGGCTCCAGCATCCCCCAAAGGTCCCTGCTACCAGAAGATTGACACTAATTATTTCCCAGAAGCACAAACACAGAGGGGCTGCACAGGACCCATGAGCCTGTTGGGGTGCCCTAACAATTTGGGAGGCCCCCAAGATTGAAGAGATCAGCTCCAACATAGGAAAAGCAGGGGCTTCCCTCGTGGCACAGTGGTTGAGAGTCCGCCTGCTGATGCAGGGGACGCGGGTTCGTGCCCCGGTCCGGGAAGATCCCACATGCCGCAGAGCGGCTGGGCCCATGAGCCATGGCCGCTGAGCCTGTGCGTCCAGAGCCTGTGCTCCGCAACGGGAGAGGCCACAACAAGGAGAGGGCCGCCGACCCACAAAAAAAAAAAAAAAAAAAAAGGAAAAGCATCCTGCTGCACTGAGGCCCCAGCGGACTCAGTGCTTCCCAGGCCCACGCTGATGTGGCCATCATAAATTGTGGAAAACCCAGGATTCCAGGGTGTCCCAGGACAGGGAGCACTGCCCCTTGGAGGAGAGAAGTCAGCAGGTTGTTGATGTGGCCTGGGGGCACGGTTTGCAAAGGCCTGGGGTGTTTGGTGCAACCTCAGCTGTGAGGGGCAAAGGCCAGGCACAGTGGGCACTTTACCACAGTGTAACTCTTGTGGTATGATTATTGCTGTCAGCGATGTTGTCAGGACCATCGTGTCTCTGGGGTCTGTCTCTGCCACACCTCTCTGCCTCTGTTTCCCACCCCACCAGCCTCCCCATCCCTCCACGCGCTCACACCCAGCCGTGCCCACCGGCTCCAGCGGCCAACCAAGTGGCCAGGCGGATGGCCGGGGGTGTGTGATTAGGGAACTGGTTGGGATTGAGGTCCCTGGGGCGTGTAGGGACGGGGAGGACAGGCCAGGAGTCCAGAGCACACTGAGGCCACCCCAGCGACCACATGCAGAACACGACGCGCACGGATCCGCAGACGCGCTCCCCTTGGTTCACCGGCCAGTCCCCCAAACGCACGGCGACACCTCGAACTCACAGCCACGAGCTCGGCTCCCGGGTCGTGCCCCCGCCCCCGACCAGCTGCCGCCCACATCGCGCGCGACACTGCCCCGCGCCCCGCCGTCCCCGCGCCCCGCCGTCCCCGCGCCCCGCCCCGGCCGGCCCGCCCCGCCCCGCCCCGCCCGCAGCCCGCGGGACCTTTATAGGGCGCGCCGGCCGCGCGCTGGAAGTGGTGCCGCCGCCGCCCTCCCTGCAGCCCGCCCGCCCGCCGCCCGCGCGTCCGACGCGGGGGCCGCCGCCGTGTCTGCGTCCGCCATGCGTCCCGGGGCGCCGGGGCCACTGTGGCCACTGCCCTGGGGGGCCCTGGCGTGGGCCGTGGGCTTCGTTGGCTCCGTGGGCTCTGGGGACCCCGCGCCCGGTGAGTGGGGCGGCCGGAAGGGGCGGGCGGGGTGGGCCACCCACGTGGGCCTGCCCGGAATGCGGGCCTGGGGGCGAGGTCGGGGGGCGCGGCGGCGGTGGCAGAGAGCGGTGACCCGTGGTGACCCGTGGCCGCTGCAGGTTGAATCTGGGAGGGCTTGAGCCTCCCCTCCCCCAGCCCCAAAAGGCCCAAAGGAGGGTCACCAGGAGGTCAGGAGAGCAGATGTGACTCCTTCACAATTTATTTATCAAGAATCTAGTCACAAGAGCTGCTGACAATTATTGGGCGCCTAGTGTCTGCCTCTTCCGTCCTGGAATCCACGCAACAGCCCAGTAGTGTGGGCACTCTTCTATCCGGTTTCCAGGTGGGGAAGCTGAGGCACAGGGTCACACAGCTTGTAAGTGGCAAAGCGGGGATTTGAACCTCGACCATCCGGGTCCCAATGCTCCAGAAAGGCAGGGCTGGGTGGCTGGACTCAGGACCTCCAGCTGGGGTCTCAGATTTTCCCTGGGTCTGGTTCAGGCAGACAGGTCATTGGAATCTCACACCTGCCACTTGCGGAGGTGCCGGGGAAGTCACATCCCCACTCCTGGCCTCAGTTTCCCCTTTTATACGGGGTGCCAATGTGCTGGGCTGCCCAGAGCTGGTCCCTGGGAGGCGCTCAGCACAGAGCCTGGGAGCTCCATGGAATGGGGGCCGTGGCCACCCCCGCCCCCACTTAACGGTGCAGAAACCGAGGGCCATCTGCCCCCCACCCCACCCTGCAGCCCCACCCCAGCCCCGCAGTGAGGGGAGAGCCAAGCCCCCTCCCCGAAGGCCGCATCCCCGGGGAGACAGTGAGCTCATGCGAGGGGAATGTTCCCGAGTTGGAGTGAGTAAGAGGCGGGCCAGGCGAGGGGGGGCTGCTGGGCGAGGGGGCTCCGCGTGCCCTCGGGCGCTGTCTAGACAGAGGGCAGAGGCGGGAGAGGCGGCTCCAGGGCCCGCTGACCCTGACACGTCCAGCTCCGGGCGTTTGCCTGCTCGGGCAGGATGCCAGGCCCGGGCTGGGGGCCTGGACCGGGGTGGGGGTGGGGGGGAGGTTCCCAGGAGGGGGTGGGGTGGGTGCTGGAGCAGTGTTGGGGCTGGAGCCCAGAGAGGAAGGGTCCCCAAAGAATCTGCAGCCAGGGTGGGGACACCTGTGCGGTTCTCTGCCCCTCCTTCCCAGGTCAGGGGCAGATTATCCCCTCCATAATTACTGAGCACCAACTGTATGCATCGCCATGGGCCGGCAGCTGGCTGGAAGGCCAAGGCCTGGGTGGGGGGGGGGCACCGGAGGGCGCCTCTGGCCACGTGGGGACTGGCCCGCTCGTCCGCAGGTGGTGTCTGCTGGCTCCAGCAGGGCCGAGAGGCCACCTGCAGCCTGGTGCTGAGGACGGACGTGAGCCAGGCTGAGTGCTGTGCGTCTGGTAACATCGACACCGCCTGGTCCAACTTCACGCACCCGGGGAACAAGATCAGCCTCCTGGGCTTCCTGGGCCTCGTCCACTGCCTCCCCTGCAAAGGTGAGACCCTGGGTGTCGGCCGCAGGCCAGGGTCACAGGGTCAGAGGCGGGACAGCCGAGAGTGAGCCCCCCGTCTTGGGGGCAGGCAGAAGCTTGAGGCTGCCGGCACGGGGATCCCAGGCTCAGAGAGGGGTTGCGGGCCTTCAGGCTCCCAGCTTAGCCACCTGCAGGTGAGGGTTCAGGAAGCTCCAAGGAGTCCCCAGTTTGGATTCCAGCCTCTAGGCCCTTGCTCACGAGGAGCCCTCTGCCAGGGTGGCCTTTCCCACTTGCCCTGCACCTGGTGGATGTGCTCACACCTAGCTCCTAGGAAGGTGGATTTTCCCCGACTGGCCATTAGGGTTCATGACCCCACACTCAGTGTTCCCAGACACTTATCTGCCCTTGACCCCGCAGAGTCCAGGGTCTGGGGTTGGGCTTAGCTGTGGTTAAACAGCTGCATGTTAAACAAGCGTGTGCCTCTGCACCATGCTCTGCGAAATGCTGCCTCCCCCATCAGACTAGGGGCTCTCTTTAGGCAGGATGAGTAAATGACTAAGTCAAGACATCGTCTCTGCCCTGGAGAAGGGGTTGGGGACTTTCCCAGCCCCCTGTGCAAGGCTGAACCTGAAAGGACCCAGAGGGCGCAGGGGGGCATGACTTGAAGGAGGTGGGCTCTAGAGCCAGGGTGCTGGCGGATGATTAGGAGTTCGCCAGCTGGAGAAAGCATGGGGGAGAGCATCAGCAGAGACCATGGCCTGGGATCAGACCCTGGTGGGTGGAGTCAGGACAGGGGCACAGGGAGGAGGCTGGAGCTGAGGGCTGCAGACCTGCAGGCCAAACTGAGGAGCCTGACTGGCCGCTGGGGTGTGATTAATCCCAGATCAGCCTGGCTGGGTGGTCCCAGACTCAACTGCCATGTGCCCTGGCTCCCTCCAGAAGCCCCTCTGGCTTCTGGGAGGAGGACAGACTTCAAAAAGTGCCTGGCCTGGGCATGAGACGGTCCAGGACCCCCTCCCCCCCGCCCCCCAACCTTGTCTGGCCTTGGGGACAGGAACTCAGCCCTGCCACTTCTGTTCTTGCTTGCGTGAAGCCACCCGGGAG
Organism: Aethalodelphis obliquidens; assembly: GCF_003676395.1. Classification (NCBI taxonomy): domain Eukaryota; kingdom Metazoa; phylum Chordata; class Mammalia; order Artiodactyla; family Delphinidae; genus Aethalodelphis; species Aethalodelphis obliquidens. The sequence continues at coordinate 14,238,926 of NW_020837997.1, read as the reverse complement.
AGCGTTTCCAGATGTGCGTGTGGGCGGGCAGCATGGGAGGCGCCCAGGTGCAGCCCACATGCCCTGGCACAGGGACGTGGGGCACGCCAGCTAGTCTCTTAGGAGCATCCATCATTTTCTGCTCACCCTGTAAGGTGGGTTTCCCCATCAGCCCCACTTTACACACAGGGAAACTGAAGCTGAAACATCAACTCGAGCTCAGAGACGGCCCTCCAGACCCACAAGCCACAGAGCTGGGGGGTCCATCGGGTCCGGCCTGGAGTTCTCACGCCGAAGTGCCCTGGCTGTCTCCAACTCACAGCTGTGACCGTTTCCCCCTTTTGTAAAATGACGACAAAACGGCACCACCTTGTGGGGGTAGATGGGAGGCTGCACTGGGCCTGGGAGGCCAGAAGCAGCCGTTAGCCGGGCCCGAGTGGGGGCGGGGATCTCAGAGAGAGACTTGTCTCCCTACCTGAGAAATGGGGCTGCGGGGGGCGGTAACCCCTGGTTCGGAGGGCTCGGGTTGTGGGAGGCCCCTTCCTCAGGAAATGAGGCTCAGACCAGGCCGACGCCCCGCCCTCCCTGACACCTCCTCCGGGGAGGTCCTGGCAGGCACGGGGAACAGACGCTGCCCGTCCTCCCTATACCCGCGCCTGGACGGGGTGGAGCCCCCCGCTCCCCCCGCGGGCTGACGCAGCCGATTCCCCGCCGGCCTTCCCAGAAACGCGCGTAAATCAGGGAACAGACGTCAGCCCGAGCGGGTGGCCCAGCTGCGGAGCGAGAGCTGAACCGGGGGCGGAAGCCCGTTCCTCCCGGACCCCCAGATTCCGGGCAGAGACCCCCCCCCTCCCGCCCACACTGAGCCCCGCCCCCCGACAGAAGCCCGCCCCAGGAGCAGCGTCGAGTCCGTGTCCACCCGGGCCGTGGCTGAATCTCGTCCCTAACGGTCCCGCCCCCAGACCCCCAAATCAGTCTCCTCCCCTGTGGGCCCCGACTCCGGCCCGGCCTCTATCCCTCGGAACAGGGAGGGGGCGAGGGCGCGGGGGGCTCTGAGGACCTCCGGCCTCGGCCACGCGCCCCAGCCCACACGTGTGTGTCCTCTGTCCACAGATTCGTGCGAGGGCGTGGCGTGCGGCCCAGGCAAGGCCTGCCGCATGCTGGGGGGCCGTCCGCGCTGCGAGTGCGCGCCCGACTGCTCGGGGCTCCCAGCGCGCCTTCAGGTCTGCGGCTCGGACGGCGCCACCTACCGCGACGAGTGCGAATTGCGCGCCGCGCGCTGCCGCGGCCACCCAGACCTGCGCGTCATGTACCGGGGCCGCTGCCGCAGTACGTAGGGGCGGGGCCTGGGGGAGGGGCGGGGCCACCGGGCCTGAGCATCCTGTAAGGCCGCTGCCGCAACGCGTGGGGGCGGGGTCTTGGCAGGAAGGGGCGGGGTCTGAAATCCAGGGTGTCCTATTATGTCTTACGGATTTGGGCGGGCTAGGCGGGGTGGCACCCCACCCACCAGCCCTGCTCCCAGGCCTTGTGCTAGGCGGGGCTTAGATGGGAGCTCGTGGGCGGGGCCTAGCGGAGGGAGTCTATTGTCCCGCGAGAGTGTCACTGGATTAGGTCTTTTGTGGGGTCATGAATGAGAAAGAGTTGGGTGCAGGTTTGGAACGGGGGTTCTGGGGCTCATATGGGGTGAGAGATACGAGTGTGTGTCAGAGAAGCTTACTGGTGCAATCAAAGGGGGGAGGGATTGAGGGTGGATCTGGAGTGTGGGCGCGGTTCGTGGAAGGGGTGTGGCTTCTGGTGCAACAAGGGGGCCACGTCTGAGGGTGGGACCCTGAGGGCGGGTTCGCGGCGGGGGCGGGGCCTGTGGCCCAAGTTAGGAGGAGCGCCCCTGACCCTCCCCGACGCCCCACCGGCAGAATCGTGCGCGCACGTTGTGTGCCTGCGGCCGCAGTCATGCGTGGTGGACCAGACCGGCAGCGCGCACTGCGTGGTGTGCCGCGCGGCGCCCTGCCCCGCGCCCTCCAGCCCCGGCCAGGAGCTCTGTGGCAACAACAACGTCACCTACATGTCCTCGTGCCACCTCCGCCAGGCCACCTGCTTCCTGGGCCGCTCCATCGGCGTGCGCCACCCGGGCAGTTGTGCAGGTGCGGCGAGGGGCGGGAAGCAGCGGCGGGGTCTAGCCCCCAGCCCCTCTCCGCGCCCGCATTTCTCTTTTGGTCCCTCCCACTCTGCAGGCACCCCCGAGCCGCTAGATGCTGAGTCGGAGGAGGACGAGGAGAACTTTGTGTGAGCCTGAGGGACCGGCCTGGGCCTGGCGTTCAAGGCAGCCCCGTTTTATTTATTGCCACAGCAGAGTCTAATTTATGTCCCACGGACACTCCTCAGAGCCTGGACCGGGACCATTTTGGGAGCCCTGTTGCCCCCCGACGATACCTTGGAAGGACTGGGGGAAGGAGGCCTGGGAGCAGGGCTGGTGGGTGGGGTGCCACCCCAGACCTAGGTACCCTACTGCCCAGGAGGACCCCACGCTTCTCCTTCCTCGGGGATAACTCTATTCATTGTCGCTGCCACCGAAAGGGCTGGGGACTTCCTGCCAGCAACTAATGAAGAGGCACCCTGGCCTCTATTGATAGAACAGGGACCATGGGGTGAGAGGGGGTCCACGGCCTGGGTGTGTAGAGATGAGCCTCAGAACATGCCCAGACCCCAGACAGGCCAAGGAAGCAACCACTGTCCCCCACCAGCCCCAGGGTAACCAAGGGGCTTATCTTCCCTCTCCCTCCAGCTCCCAGTGTGTTCTGTGAAGGCCCCTGAGAAAAGCCCAGCTTGTCCCCAGGGACAGGGTGCCATCTGGGCCTCTGGACACAGGACTTGGGCATGGAGAGGCTGTATCTGCCCAGAATAGGGCACCATGTCTGGTGGTACCCGGCCCACTTAGGGTGGGACCCGGTGGGGTCCCTGCTCACCCACTGGCCCAGGACGGAGAATAGACACCAAGACCCACTGCACACCTGGCATCCTGGAGCCGTGTGTCTGAGGGGCACCCCAGTGCCTGCTGCCCCGTGCACAAGTGAGGTCCAGACCCGGGACCCTCTGTCCCCCGCATCCTGCCCTGGCCACGCCTCTAAGCCCTGTTCCCAGCTGAGCCCCCCCTGCCTGCCAGCCGGGTTCCCTCCATCTTCCTGGGCTGTTGCTCTTTGTCACCTCCCTGTGCCTGTGTGTAGACTGGAGGTTCAGACCAGGGTGGGGGCCCAGCGGGGCAGGAGCCCAGCTCCCCGAGTTTGGAGCGAGGAGCACAGGGCAGTGGGGCTCGTCCGTGTCCTTCCCAGCCTCCAGGAAGTGCCTTACCTGTGACACCTGGAAAAGTGCCCTTGAGCAGTGGGTTCGCCCGAGCCCCCGACAAGGCAACCTCCCCCGCCCTGGGGTCCTGCCTCGCCTGCCAAAGAAATAAACACTGAAAAAGCCACTTTGGATGTCCAGGCCTCGGTTTGCCCGCCACCTCTCTGAGCCTCTGCGCCGCCCACTTTGGTAGGGGGTTACCAGCCTGGGTCCTGGGGTGCTGTGATGCTGGTGCATAGTGTGTTCTGGAAGCATCCAGCGCAGAAACACAGGTGTACGTCCTTGGGGCGGCCACTGCCCGACTCGGGGCCTCAGTGCCCACCTTCAGGCGGTGGGCGGCAGCCGAGGTAGAACTGGGGCAGGTGGGGTGAGGGTGGGTGGGAGAGTCTTGGCCTTTCTGGGGCAGGGGAGGGGAAGAGGGGGGCCAAGATGGCTTAGGGCAGCCCCAAGAGGCCACCTGGTTTAGGGTCCAGAAACGGAGGCCTGGCCTGGAAGGGTTGGAGGTACCATAGTGACACTAACACGATTAGTAAAAGTACCAGCTGGGACTCGCCCAGCCTTGCCGCCAGCCGGGCACCATTCACTCAAAGCGCTTTTCAGAGGGTGAGCCAGGCCAACCTGAGACCCCACCCTGAGGACCAGAGACCCTACCCTCTCCCGGCCTCGGTTTCCCCGTGTGGGGTTGGCTGGAGGGCAGAGGAGTGGCGGTCCAGGTAGGGACCAAGGCGGGGAGGCCGTCCCAAGCTCGGGCTGTGAGGCAGGGTGGGAAACTCCAGAGGGGTCAGCGCGGGGAGGGTGTGGGAGGGTGGAGAGGGGCCCAGGTCCTATGGCTCAAGGTCCTTCCGGGAGGGAGTGGTGGAACCGGACCCTCGGCCACGCTGAGGCCAAGGAGAAGCTCAAAGACGTGCGTGGACCCTGGAGGCAGACCATCGTGTCTGGTGAGCCAGTTAACACTTTATTGTGTTATTTTGCCCTTTTTGTTTGGAACTGATTCCCCCCTATCCCACCTGCCATCCCACACACACCAGGCTTCCTGGGGTTTGGGGGCCCATGGACCCTCTGCCCCAGCCACGGAATTTTCCAGGCTGGAGCTAACCTCATCTTGTTCGCTGCTGTGGTTCAGGCAACTCCTGCTGGGCCCCCAGTGGTCCTGGGTGGGGGGCTGGGCTGGGGGCCGTGCGGGCCCCGCCGAACCACGTCCCAGATCCAGGTCACGAAGGCGGACACCAGTGTGTACACGTCGGGGGTCTTGGGGTCGCCGCACCAGAGGCCGGAGAAGGAGACGACGCCATGGGCCCGATTTCTGCAAACCAGGGGCCCCCCAGAGTCTGCCTGGAGGTGGAGGCAAAGGTGAGGCCATGGGTCCCTCTCTGGGCCTCACTTTCCTTAAAGGAGCTCATACGGGTGAATCTGAGAAGGACCCTCCCTGCCTCAAAATCCTTCCATGGCTCCCTAGAGCTTTTACAGCAAAGACTAAGCTCCTCACCTCAGCCTTTAAGGGCTAGAGGATCCAGCCCCCACCCACCTGTCTGCCCTCCTCTCCCCCGACTTGCTTGGTTCCAGCCATGCCTGCCTACCTTGCTCTTCCTGCAGCAAAGCAAGCTCCAACCTCTAGGCTTTTGCATATTCTTGAGATCCGTTACTGCCCCCTGCTGGACACTGCTTGTATAAATACACAAGTCGGCAGCACCTTGTGCAGTACACAACTTGCGCAGCTGTACACAGCAGCTCTGTGACTGGTCTCTCTGCCTGGCATGCCTCCCCTCAGATCTTCTCAAGGCCCCTCCAACTCTCAAAAGTACTTTCCTCAGAGAGACCTACCGGAACACTCACCGTAAAACTCCTGCTTCCTCCTCTCCCCTCACCTCCCCACACCTATCACCCTAATTGTCACCTGGAATCAGCTCTGACTCTAAGAAGTAGGTCCTATTTGTGTGACAGTTTTACAGATGGAGAAAGTGAGGTCCCGAGAAGTGAGGTGACTTTTCTAAGACCACACATCTGGGGAGTGGCTCAGTCTGGACCTGGACCCAGGCAGTTGGGCTCCAGAATCTGAACCACTGCACTCTCGTGGCTGGAACAAAAGACACCGCCCCCCACCCCCACCCCACACCTGGACTGAGTTTCTTCCTTGGCACTGGGGCCAAATTTGCCATTAATCCATACAAGGGCTTAGGAGCAGGAGCTTCTTCCTTGAGATCTGGACCTTGCTTTTTTTTTTTTTTTTTTTTGACACTGCTTTTAAAGACACAAATCTGTAGCTGTTTGTGCAGTGTGCAACCCGCACAGCCATACATGGCATCCCTGTGACCCTGGGCAACTCCGTGCCCTTCCAGGGCCTTAGGTGAGGCCCATCCGGTCAAGGGTGAGCTGGGACTTAGTTCCCAAGGCTCTGCCCAGCTCTGACCCTCTCTGTGGGCCTCAGTTTCCCCACGCAGTAAGCAGGCAGGACAGAGACTGAGTGTCTCACCGAGCAGAAGCCACGTCGCCGGCGGTCCCCACTGCGGGTGCAGAGCATGGCAGGGCTCAGCCGCCCCTTCCAGGAGCTGTTGCAGATGTCCAGGCCCAGCACGCGGACCTCGGCCTCCATCAACACAGGCGGCAGCTCCTCGAAGTCGGACACGGAGCCCCAGCCGGCCACCTGGCACCGTGCCCCGGCCCTGGGTGGCCTCCGTGGCAGCCCCAGCAGCCCCACTGCAGGACCCAGGATGGCAGAGCTGTTCAGCTGCAGGGGGAGCACTGAGGTTAGGCCCCCCCCCCACCGCAGCCACCCACCACTGCTCCTGCCTGTTCACCTTTCTGGGTTTCTTCTTGGCCTCATGGAGAGAAGTCAGTGGCAGCCGTCATTAGGCTGTCGGAAGGCCACCACGCGCCACTGCCCGTCAGGCCTCAACTGCCTCAGACCAGGACTCTGGTCTTCCCCAGCCTCCAGGCCTCGAGTCTCAACCCCTCAGCTGCCCAAAGGGTCTTTCTAACGAGCCTCTCCTTCCCTGCTCTGAGCACGGGTGCTCACAGGATCCCAACAGCTGATTTTAAACAAATCAGGCCATCGTTGGTGTGGGGGGGCCTGGGACCCGCGTCTGGCCCTCGTCCCCCACGCAGCGTCTCACCCGCAGCAGACAGATGTCACTGGTGTGGGTGGCCAGATGGTAGTCGGGGTGCGTGAAGACAGCCGAGATGCTGAACACCTGCTGCGTGGCCTCTGCGGTGCGCAGGTCGTGGGCCCCTAGCACCACCAGGCCCGTTTGGGGGTCTCTGCGGGGTGGGGAGGGTGGTTGTGAGCGAGGCTGGGGTGAGGGCCACCCGGCATGGGCCAAGCAAATCCATGTCACCCTCATGCCAGCCCGTGATAATAAGCGTCACGTTTATTACTGTTCCACCTCAATTATGGTATTAACTCCGATCGCAGCAATATGAATTGAATTGAATTTTTTTTTGGCCACGCCGCGTGACCTGCAGAATCCTAGTTCCCCGACCAGGGATTGAACTCGCTCCCCCTGCAGAGAGACCATGAAGTCCTAATGACTGGACCACCAGGGAATTCCCACTGCAGTACTTTTTAAAAAAAATTTAATTAATTAATTAATTAATTTTCGGCTGCATTGGGTCTTCGTTGCTGCGCTCAGGCTTTCTCTAGTTTCAGCGAGCGGGGGCTACACTTCGTTGGGGTGCCCGTGGGCTTCTCATTGCGGTGGCTTCTCTTGTTGCGGAGCACGGGCTCTAGGCACGCGGGCTCAGTAGTTGTGGCTCGTGGGTTCTAGAGCACAGGCTCAGTAGTTGTGGCGCCCGGGCTTAGTTGCTCCGCGGCCTGTGGGATCTTCCCGGACCAGGGCTTGAACCCGTGTCCCCTGCATTGGCAGGCGGATTCTTAACCACTGCGCCACCAGGGAAGCCCCTGCAATATTAATTTTAATACTTATAAAAATATACTTAGAATGAATATAATACTCATTATATTTATTCTAATTCCCACCTCGATTATAGTATCGCCTCCAATAATTTCAATATGAAGGTTAGTAATCGTTATAACAATATGCTCAGGACAAGCGTAACGGTTATAACATCGGCTTATGGTCACGGCGGCTGCTCGTTCCCTACTTCTCCTGCCGCCCCTCCATCCCTGATAAACCCCCCAGCTGAGAGGCCTGTCTGCACGAGCCCTCACCCCACCCACACCAGGGCACCCCCTCATCCTGGCTCACCTGTCTCTGAAGCAGTGGGCGGCCGACACAACCCATCGGGTCCGCAGCAGGAAGCCCCCGCAGTGGTGCTGGCCCTGGAAACTCACGGACGCCATGTAGGGCCGGGAGTGGGGGGTCACCTTGTGGCCCCCGATGATTCGGGACGCCCAGGAGCCTGCAGGCAGGGTGGGCAGCGAGTCAGGGACGGGGCAGTGTGGGGTAGGGGTCAGGCCGGGCGGGATAGACAGACACAGAGATGCCCAGAGAAGGCCGTGGAGTTTGCCGGGAGAGGGGCCGGGTGCACTAAAAGCTGGGTCCGGGCCTGGCCGAGACCCCAGCTGGGCCTCATGCCCGCCTCCCAGCTGAGACCCGAGAGGAACAGCCATGCAGGGGGCTGAGTAACTGACCACGTGGTGCTACCTGGAGCTTCCTGGGTGGGGCCCCTGTACGGGGCTCTGATGGGCTTGGTTGGGCTACTCGGGGGTCCTCACCTGGGGGCCTCATGGGCAGCATCTGGAAGGCGGTCAGAGTCAGCAGCAGGCAGGCCCAGCTCCCCTCCCCGGGCCTCATGGCTGCTGCAGGTCAGCCTCTCCCTGGAGAGCTCTGCGGGCCATGGTCCACCCACCGCCCAACGGCCCAGAAATGGGGAACTGGGCTGTGGCCTGTGGTCAGAGGCCCCACCAGCCCAGTTCTGAGCCCGTGCTTCGGAAAGCCTGATGATTCTCCTGCATCGGGGTCGTTGATGATAATCGTAATGGCACGGGAAGCCAGGAGCCAGGGCAGTGGAGTGGGCACGGGGGCTCTGGGGGCTCCCGGCTCTGCCAAGACATGTGACCCCAGAGGTCCCTAATGCGTGCCATGCCCCGGCTTACCCAGCATCTCCCAGGTACGCAGCTGGCAGCACAACAGCCCTCGCTGCCCCTCAGGGCTGGGGACCAGCTCTCCAGCTGAAGGGGGTCCGGGTCCAGCCCTGCCCGTCACTGCCTCAAACCTCAGTTTCCCCATCTGCAACCCCAGCCTCCAGAAAGCCTTGTGACTGCTGCTGCCTTGGTTGCATGTATTGAGGTATTGAGTGCCTACGGCATTACCAGCCTCCGGTAAGTGCTGCAGATGGAGCCCAATGTGACAAAGGCACCCACCCTTGTAGTGCTGGCGTTTCTCGGGGTTGTGGGTACAGATGAGGTGATCTGGCTTCATGGCTGAAGCACGGGCTCTGGTGGCCAGAGAACAGCGAGCTTGTCAGGTCAGTTCAGGGCCTGGAAGGCGGGGGCTTCTCCTGTGGGTACCGGGGAGCCATGGAGGCTTCAGAGCAGGGAAGGGGCAGCAGGGCCTTGGTGAGGGGCCACACACAGGGGACACACAGGTCAGAGGCCCTGTGCTGCCTTGCGGAGGCTTTGCTGAGACCCCGTGCCCGTCCGCCATCAGTCACTAAAGTGGAGACGCAGAGGGACATCTGGGAGGCAGGGGACCCCGCACAGCATGGAGGAGAGCGACTGGGGCTAGGGGTAGCCCTGTGCAGAGAGGGGGCCAGTGTCACAGGAAGGGGAACGGAGGGTCAGTGGCCGCTGCTCACAGTAGGCTCACCCCACACACGCCTCGGAGGCACAGAGGGTACCTCGCCAGAACGCAGTGCCCAGCCCGGAGGACCAGGGTGGGCTCCGTCAGTGCCGGGGCGGGGGAGGGTGGTCCTCCCAGCCCATCACTCAGCATTGCGACAAAGGTGTGAGGGCGTGGGATGGACGGAGAAGGTGAGGTGGAGCTGGAGGTGGGAGAGACCCAGTGGCAGAGACATGGAAGAGAGGCAGAGACAGAGAGATAGACACAGAGATAGACACAGAGACAGAGGGAGACAGAGAGATAGAGGCAGGACAGGACTCCAACATGGGTCTCATGGGGCTAAATCCAGGCGTGGGCAGGGCTGGTCCTTCCGGAGGCTCCAGGGCAGCATCGGTTCCGCCTTTTCCAGCTTCCAGAGGCGCCGCATCCCTGGCTCGCGGCCCCTCCTGCATCCTCACAGCCGGCGGCGCAGCATCTCCCGTCTCTCTCTGCGTCTGACCCTCCCGCCTCCCTCTTATAAGGACGCTGTGATGACGCTGGGCCCCCGGGAATCCAGAGTCGTTCCCATCTCTCTTAACTCAATCCCACCTGCAAGGTCCCTTCTGCCCCATCAGGTGACATACCCACAGGTCCCAGGACCAGGATGCGGAGGCTGTGGGGCCGTATTTAGCCAACCTCAGCCCCCTGTGTTAATTAGTTTGCTATGTTGTTATCACACCCATTTCACAGACAAGGAAACTGAGGCACAGCCTTGAAAGCTGCAGGGTGGGGGTAGAACCAGCTGGTTTGGAAGGAACCGGCCGTGCTGGCATGCAGACTCCTAGATCTCAGCCCGGATAGGCCCACTGATCAGGTAAGAGAAGGTCATTCTAAGCCACTAAGTTTGCAGTGATGTATTACTGCAGCTGCGGGAAACCATCAGGCCCTGAACATGGAGGAAAGCGGGAAACGTCCATGCGAAAGTCGTTTCCGGGGTCTCGGCCAGAGCTGGACCCCGCATTTCCCTCGGAAGTCAATGCAGGCGGTAGCAGATGATTCTTCGGGAGACTTTGGTGGCTCCTGTCCACTCTGGCTCCCTGGGGCTGTCCTGTCTCGTCTGTGCCCCAAGGCCTCAGTCACTTCCCCCAGCCACATGCCCCTGGGGGTTGGTATTACCCGAAGCTGCAGATGTGTGGAACTCATGCAGTCCTAGAGCAAACCAAGGCTGTCGGTACTGTTTCTGTCCCCATGGGGAAACAGAGGCACAGAAGGTTTAAGTACCTTGACTAAGGCTGCACAGCGAGGGGGAAATGGGGCCAGGGTTGAAGCCTCAGGCCAGCTCCTGCTGCCTCTGCCGAGGGCCGATTCTTCCCACAGCCCGTTGTATTTTCCTTCTTGTCTGGCAAGCAGTTGTGAAACCAGCAACTGTCCTTCAAGGATCCAAGTAACCAAGTCCCGAGGAACAGACTATGTGGAGTTCAGTGTTTCCACTTCCCAAACTGAAGCCCAGAGAGTGGAGCTTGGCTGGTCTGGGGCTGCACAGCAGACGGTCTTGAACCCAGAACTCTGGGACTGTCATCCTTGAAGGATCTTTCCATGGAGGATTTGGGTGGCTTTCCAAGTCAGAGCAACTCAACAATAATAATGTTGCTTCTGATGATGATGATAATAATAGCTCCCTTTACTGAACTCTTACTTTTGTTATTGATTTGTTAGAGCTCTTTACATATTAAGGAGATTAGCTCACAGTCAGTTCCTGAGCATCTGAGTGGGGTATGCATGCAGTCGGTGCTCATCACCCAGCCCTGAGTGGGGCATGCAGTCGGCGCTCAGAAAGTGCACAGCCTCTTCCCTAGCCCAAAGCAGCAGCAGAGGTTCAAGAAGTCAGGAGAGGTTATGGGGCTTGGTCAGGAGCCCCTGAGAATTTGAGAAAAGCTCAAAATCTTCCCAGGAAACCCCCCGGGCTCAGTGTTGGAGCCCAGGGACCCCACCCCACTTGGCCCCTGTGTGTCTCAGTGTCCTCATCTGTGAATAGGGTTGGTCCTTGGAATGGGGCATAGGCCCGGCAGGTGTCAGCTGGTGACGCTTTCCCTTACACCCCACACTTTACTTTTTAACCTTGTTAACTCACATTCCAAGGAAATCACTTCTTCTTTCTTTCTTTCTTCCTTTTTATTTTTTATTATTTTTTGGCTGTGCTGCACAGCATGTGTGATCTTAGTTCCTCCACCAGGTATCAAACCCGTGCCCCCTGCAATGGAAGCACAGAGTCTCAACCACTGGACCGCCAGGGAAGTCCCAGCTTCTTATTTCTTGAGTGGACGGCACTGCCTTAAAAGTAAACAGTCCAGGACTTCCCTGGTGGCATAGTCGTTAAGAATCCGCCTGCCATACGTATAGCTGATTCACTTTGTTATACAGCAGAAACTAACACCACATTGTAAAGCAATTATACTCCAATAAAGATGTTAAAAAAAAAAAAAAAAGAATCCGCCTGCCAATGCAGGGAACACGGGTTTGATCTCTGGTGCAGGAAGATCCCATATGTCGCGGAGCAACTAAGCCCGTGCGCCACAACTACTGAGCCTGTGCTCTAGGGCCTGCGAGCCACAACTACTGAGCCTGTGTGCCTAGAGCCCGTGCTCTGCCACAAGAGAAGCCACTGCAATGGGAAACCCACGCACCGCAACAAAGAGTACCCCCACTCGCCACAACTAGAGAAAGCTCAGGTGCAGCAACGAAGACCCAACGCAGCCAAAAATTAAAAAAAACAAACCAAAAAAAAAAAAAAAAAAACAAAGGAAGCAAATAAATCTCTAAAAAAACAGAATAAACAGCCCAATCCTGCATCCTGCATCCCAGCCAGGTTTCCTCTGGATGCCAGCCCTGGCCAGTGTGGGGTGGTGACAGACACCACTGCCCTTCACAGACTTTCTCCTGGACCCACATCCAAAGGCCTGGCAGAGAACGGAGGAAGCGACAAGTAGGTGTGAGTGGCTGGCATGTGGGGGCCCTGAGCAAGCCCATTCCACAGATGGGTGAACTGAGGTGGCGGGCAGAGCGTCACCACTGCTGTCCACGTCGTCTGCCCTTGCAGCCTCCAGGATTTCCACAGGGGGGAGGATGGGTGTGGGGATGCGGCTTGGCCACTGTTGTCTGGGCCTCGGTCTCCTCCTCTGGGAAACAGGTGACCCCAGAGCATCTCTGAGGGTGTGGCGAGATCTCAGCGGGGGGCTGGGTGCCCTGGGCGCCCCTCGTCTGCAAACTGGACGCCAGCGCCACTCTTCCTGTGGGGAACGTCAAAGGAGATGGAGAGAGGTATGCAGCCCTTCATTCCATGAGTGTTTATTGAGTGCCTGCTGCGTGCGGGCACTGCATGAGTGCAAGGGGGGGCAGGGGACACAGCAACAGGAAGACACAGACCCCTGCCCTGGTGGAGAGACAGTGAATTGACATCGTCTGCAGCAGAATTAAGTGGGGAAGGAGTGACCGGAGTCGGCAAGAAGCATAGGGAGGGGGTAGGATTTTAGGGCAAGAAGGAAACCCAGTAACCCTGGTAGAGTGAGGAGGGGAATCCAGGAGGAGCCCAGGGTGGGTGCGGAGAAGGTGTCTGGACAGCCCAGCGGGGTGTGCGGCAGGGGCAGGGGAAGGAAGGGTGCTTTCAGTGTTCACCTGGCCCTCGAGAGCCAGACTGCAGGGCACTGGGGAGCCATAGAAGGTGCTTGAGCAGGGCAGGTGGGGGCAGATCCTCTGGTGAGAGTGGAGAGGAGAGAGGAGGTGGGGAGACAGGGAGGCTGTGGTTGAGCTGGAGTGGGGGACACAAGGCCTGAGCTAGAGTCAGGGCTGGGAGAGGTGAGGGGGTTTGCGACTCAGGGACAGGGGAGGAGTGGGCTCTTGGGGCCCACACAGAGCCCAGTGTCAGACCCCCCTGGAGTCCAAGCGCCCAGAGGATGTCCGGGAGCAGCCGGGGCTGCTGTAAATAAAGTTTTTTTTGTTTTTTTTAAATAAATTTTATTTATTTATTTTATATTTACTTTTCACTGCGTTGGGTCTTGGTTGCTGTGCGCGGGCTTTTCTCTAGTTGCAGCGGGCAGGGGCTACTCTTCGTTGCGGTGCGCGGGCTTCTCATTGCGGTGGCTTCTCTTGTTGCAGAGCACGGGCTCTAGGCACGCGGGCTTCAGTGGTTGCAGCACGCGGGCTCAGTAGTTGCGGCTCGCGGGTTCTAGAGCGCAGGCTCAGTAGTTCTGGCGCACGGGCTTAGTTGGTCCACGGCATGTGGGATCTTCCTACACCAGGGATTGAACCGGTGTCTCCTACATTGGCGGGCGGATTCTTAACCACTGCGCCAACCAGGGAAGTCCCTATAACTAAAGTTTTATTGGCACATGGCCACACGATGTGGCCATGTACTGCCTCCGGCCACTTTTGCACCGCAATGGCAGAGCTGAGTCCTTGCCACGGAGAGCGGCCGGCCCGTGATGTTGAAAATGTTTACCATCTGGCCCTTTACAGAAAAAGTTTGCCAACCCCTGAGCGAGTGTATGCTGGGCCCTGTTTCAAGTCCTTCGTGTATGTTTGCTCTGTCAACCCTTCCAGTAGCCCTAGGAGGTAGGGAAGTGAGGCTCAGAGAGGTTAAGAAACAGACCCAGCGTCACACAGCACCTACAGAGCTGAGCTGGAACTGGAACCCAGGCCCCCTGATGTTTCTGAGTCTTTTTCTTTGTTCTGTTTGCTAATTTATCTCATCGTTTTCCTGCTAAATGGGTACATGTTCATTGTAAAAGGAGGGTGCAAAGGCCTGTGAGAGGAAAGGCAGCCACGCCCTCCCCCGTCTGGGGTGCATCGTGCCCCATTTTTCTCCAGAGCTCATCCAAGCCTCTTTCCCTTTACACACCCATTTACTGAGCACCAGCTGAGCAGAACAGTTTTACAGAAACCCTAAGGGCTTTGGAAGAACCTCCCTCTCTGCACCCCCCTCCCCCACCCCATGGAATAAGTGTGTTCGCGGCCCGGTGGCTAGTGTCCTTCTAAGAACACGTTGGTGGGGACAGCTCCTGCCTCCCTCCTGCTCTGTGGGGTCTGCACAGATGAAGGATCCAAGATGGACTACAGGGAATCGAGGGGACGGCAGGGGAGCGAGTCGGCTCTTTCTGCTGCCTGAACCTGCTCCCCACCCTGGGGAGCCCCCCGTCTAGCCCAGGCTGGGCCTGACCCCAAACTCCAACCTGGGCATCCAGCTGCCCGACCAAGGCCCCTTTGTCATCTCCCAGGCCCCGTTCATGTCCGCATGTCCTTCTAGGAGCTCAGGCTGGAGAGGGGAACCCTGATGCCTGTCATCCCTCATCCCATCCCGTAGCAATCCTGCAGCCTCCCCCTTCAAGATCCATGCAGAATCCACCTGGTTCTCACGCTGGTCCAGCCTCTGCCATGTCCCTGGGGGCCCCAGTTCTGCCTTTTCTGGCCCCCAAGCCCCCCCCGCCCCCTTAGCCCCTTTTCATCCACTCCCCACCTGGCAGCTCGAGCGGCCTTCACAAACACAAACCGGGGTGACCCCTCTCCTGCTCTAAACTCTGCTGTGGCTCCCCAGTGCCCTCAAGACAAAGTCTAAGTTCTCCCTGCCCCCTCTACGGACCCCTCTCACTCTGAGCACGCAGGCCTGTTTGCCCCGCGGGAGCAGATTCAATTCCTTAACCCTCATCCAACTGTAGGGCCGTCCCCAGAGCCCAGCCACTGCTCAGAAGACCAGCAATTGCTCTATTATGATTATTTCTCCTCAAACGGGTCTGGCTCGGTCCCACCGCCGGCCTTTTGCGCTTGCAGTGCCCGCTACCCTGATGCTCTTCCCCAGTTACTCCCGCAGGCAGTCTGCGGGTCCTTCCGCCCGCAGTAGGGCCGTGGTCCTCGGAGCGGCCTCCTGGACTTCCCCCGGGCTATTTGTCCCCATTCGCTCACCCTCCGGACCAGGAGCCGGGCAGGGGTGGGATGGATGGCGGCCAGGCTGCGTCCCAGGCCGACTCCGGACTGGCTCGGCCGGAGAATCAGCCCCGCGCCGAGATGGAATGAATGGGTCGGAGCGGCCGGAGGTTCCGGCGGGCCGGGCGGGCAGACGCCTGGCGACCGGGGCGCGGCGGCGGCGGCGGCGGCCGGCAGGAGGCGCAGGCGGGCGGCGGCGGGAGGCGGGAGCCGGCGGGAGGGGGCGCGAGCGAAACGCGGCGGCGGCGGCGCGCGCGCCCAGCCCACCCCCCGCGCCCGCCGCCGCGCGGACAATAAACAGCCGCGCGCGGGGCGATGCCCGCGCCGGTGCAGCCGCCCCCGCGCCGTTCTGCCCAGGCCGCCAGGCCTTAGCCCGCCGGCCCGCCGGTACTCCCCGCGCGCCCCCGCCGCCCGGCCTCGCGGACCCACGGACCTCGGCGGGGAGATGGAGTGAGTAACGCGCTCGGGCCGGGGGCGCCGGGGAGGCTGAGGCCCCCACTCCCGCCGCCACCGCGCGGGCAGGGAGGTGACACGGGGCTTCCGGGATCCCCGCTCAGCCCGGGAGGGACTTGGGCTGGGTCGTGCCCGACCCAGGCCTCCCCACGATTCGGCCCCGGCGGCCCACGGGTTCCTGGGGACTCGGGCGGCAGCGGCTGGGGGCGGCCCGGGACGCGCGCGCGGGTGGGGAGGGGATGCGCTGTGTCTCCGCCCGCGCTCGGCCCGCGCCCCCGGGGCAGGCCCTCGTCCACTTGGGGCGATGGGGCGACCCTCCCCACTGCCCCGGCCGGCCGTGAGCTCACTCCCCCACCCCCAGCCTGAGCTCGCCGTGCCCTGCACCCTGGATGCGCACCGGCCGGTCCTCCCTCGCCTGGCTGCCCTCCCCAAGGGCCTCAAGTGCTGTCCGGAGCCCCTGCTAAGGCGGGGATCCACCCGCCCGAAGTCCCGGCTTGTAGGGGGCTTTTCTCCAGGCTTCCGGGTCTGGGATGTGTGTGAGACCAGAGGACCAGGTGCTTTCCAGCAGGGGAGCTTGGGTCTCATGTCTTCCTGGGGAAAGTGTCCCCCGAGGTGGGTCCCCAAATGATGTAGCCAAGAGCCCGCTGGCCCCCGTGCGAATGCGGTGGGCAGCCTGGGTCTGGGAGCTTGGGTGAGGAGCTGCCGGGCAGCCGGTCCTGCACCAGGAGGTGCCCAGTGAGTGTGCCTGGTCGCTTCCCACGCAGGTCCTCTCTTCCTGGCGTCAGGGCATCCCCCCACACCCCCACTCCCACAGGTGGATGCAGGGAGGTTGTGGGGTGCGTTTACGTGGGCAGGGGGCTGGGAAGGGGGTGTCTGGTGTCCCGCAGCCCACCTACCCTGTCCCAGGGCCAGCAGCTGCCCCACTGTGGGCCGGGTCCCCACCCTGCCTAGGGCCGGACATGGAGGTCCAGCCAGCCCACCCGGCCCGGCTCCTCTGCCCTTCCCACTGGGTGTGTTTTCTGAGCCTGCAACTTTCCTCCAGGGATTCACCCGTGACCCGCCACACCCTCAGCTGGGTGGGAGCCGCTGCCTCCTGCCTGCCCCCCTCCCAGGAAGGCGACACCCTATGTCCTCTGCTTTTGAAAACCCAGACAAAGGCCCAGCCCGGCCCCGGGAGCCCAGCCAGGGGCTCAGGGGAGCCGGGGCCCAGACCAGTCTGCTGCGTTCCCCTCACTTGTTTATCTGCTCTTGGGGCCCAAGGGGAGCCTGTGGGCCTGCCCACAGCAGGCCCTAGGCAGGGTGTGGCCCTGGGGAGGGGGCTGCCTGGGGGAGGAGGGGTGAAGAGGGAGGAAACGCCCACTCAGAGCAGAGGAGTGAGATATTCCGATGGACCCCATTGTTTCCTTTCCAGCCCCCCTCTCATTCTCGATGAGGTTATGGAGGCCCAGAGAGGGGCAGCTGCTGGCCCATGGTCACACAGCACACGGAGGGCCCCCGGGTGCTTGCTGCCCTGCCCCCAGGCCTTCTTGGTCATGGGTCAGATATGGTGCTGTGGGTCCACCGTTAGGCAGGTCGCTGGCTTTTCTGGGTGCAGGCGTGGGACAGGACTTGGCGTTAACCGCCTAAATAGCCGTGCGAGATCTCCAGTCCCCAGCACTCCGGGGTGACGATGGGTGGGGAGAGGCTCCATCTGGTGCCGCCCTACGTGAACACCTGCCCAGGCTCTCCGTCCTTCTCCACGAGGGCAGAGCAGGCTCCAGGCGCGGAGGCAGCAGCCGCTAGGACGCAATCGTCCACCTCCTTCCGTTTCCATGGATTTTGCCATCACGGGAGATGGTGGCGGCTTATGGTGGTGCTGGAAAGTTTCTTTTAAAGAGACGTTTACGACTTTGACAATTTTTCGTTAATTTAAGGATTAAACGAATTTTCATTAACTTAAGAATGAAAGGATTCTTACGAGGCAGGCCGCGTGGGCGCTGGGTGGTGCTCTGAAGGTGGGACAAGGGTGGGGCCTGGGTGGGGGATCCGGAGCTGGGTGCATGTGCTATGGGGAGGATTTGCTGTGTGGCCCACGTGAGGGTGAGGTGCTTCTCCTCTGGGACCCTCAGGCCCCGGCTGGTAAATAAAGATATTTTAGCTGGGAGCAGCCACCTCAGATGTCCAAACCGCTCTCCCGGGTGAGGGGAAGGCTCAGACCCCGGGACGGAGCAGGAGAGCAGAGCAGGAGAGCAGAGTTGGGTCGGGACCTTCCCAGAGCCCTGACTGCCCTGAGGCCTGGACAGTTTCAAGGAGAACGTCTCCACTGGGTGCTAAGTGGGTTCTTAAGGCTGCTTTCACACTTGCGAATCTCCCTTTAATGAGAAGCAGAACCAGTTAAAAGGCAGCAGTACCCAGTGATAATTGAACTTAATAACAAGTTTTTCTTTTCATCGTGTATCTATTTTTTTTTTTTTTATGTTTTTACTCTGATGTGTGTGGCAGTGGCTTCTGGTTTTCTCAGTCTGGGTAACGATGTAACTTTATTTCCTTTGAAAACAAAGGGGTTGGATTTAAACAGTGAGTGGATTTGAAGGGAAGGGACAGGCAGCTGATACTAGAGGTGGTGGCAGGAATGCGGGAAGGTGGTCTGAGACGTGCAGGTGTGATTTATTTACTTAACAGTCATTGAGCGCTTGCTGTATACCAGGCCCTGTTCTGAGTGCTTTGTCCACGGGGACGGACTTGGTCCTTATAGCAGCCCTGTGAGGTGGGGAAACTGAGGCACAGAGAGGTGACGCGACATGCCTGAGGCCACACAGCCAGAAAGGGGTGATGTTGGCATTTGCTACTGGGCCATCCTCTTAGGTGCCAGGGAAGGCTGGGGAGGGGGTCTTTGCACATTCCTGTATCCAGGGGCTGTGGGCTGTGGGGCTCCCAGGTATCCTAACATCGGCTTTTCAGCCTGGTTGGCTGGCTGGGCTACACAGAAGGTGGCCTTTGTTGTGGTCTGGGCTCCTGGGGCCATCTGCCCTTGCATCCACCCCAGGGACCCCTTCTGTGACTGCTGACTTCGGAGTGGGGCATGGAGAGGGGGTTTCTCACCCCCCATGGGCCTCGGTCATACCACCCCCCTTCTCTGGGCCTCACTTTTCTCATCTGGTGAATGGAGACACGAGCCCACCCAGGCCCCTCCTGGGTGGGGTGCAGCTAGGGGAGGGTGGGTGCTGTAGGGATCGGGCCCTGTAAGGACCACTCACAGCTCTGTCCCAGCCCCATGGGGAGGGCCCATCTTCAAGGGCTTCGGGCTTTGATGCAGGAAAATGGGTTGATTTTCTTAAAGAGTATCACGTCACCTTTTTCCAAGTCTGGGACCTATTCCCTCCATCCTGTCTCTACCCAGGAAGCCTGTCATCTGTTTTGGGTTTTTGTTTGTTTGGTTGGTTGGTTGGTTGGTTTTGGCCACAACGTACAGCTTGCAGGATCTTAGTTCCTCGACCAGGGATCAAACCTGGGGCCCAGCAGTGAAAGGGCCGAGTCCTAACCACTGTCCCACAAGGGAATTTCCTCCTCTGTTCCTTTAAGAAACACTCCCTGGGCTTCCCTGGTGGCGCAGTGGTTGAGAGTCCGCCTGCCGATGCAGGGGACACAGGTTCGTGCCCCGGTCCGGGAAGATCCCCCGTGCCGCGGAGCGGCTGGGCCCGTGAGCCACGGCCGCTGAGCCTGCGCGTCCGGAGCCTGGGCTCCGCAACGGGAGAGGCCGCAGCGGTGAGAGGCCCGCATACTGCAAAAGAAAAGAAAAGAAAAGAAAAGAAACAGACCCTGCTGATCACCCTAGTCCTGTGCAGGATCAGAGGGGTCTGGGTCTGGAGGAGCCCATGGAGGGTCTTCTCTGAGGTGTGGGGAAGGTTTCCTGTCCATTCTGTCATGGACCTTTTCTGAGAAATATATTTAAGGGCTTACCCAGGCAGGCAGAAGGGTGTTCCTGGTGGAGAGACTGGTCTGTGCAAAGGACCAGAGGTGGGAAATGTGTTGGGAGAAGGCAGTGTTCTTTGGTTTGTGCTCTTGGGGCCAGGTCCTTCTGGGCCTACAGTGCCCAGCTGGGGAGCCCCAGGGAGCCATGGATGGTATCTGAGCAGGGGAGGAGTGAGGTTCTTACCCAGGCACCAGAAAGAGGTTCTGGCAGCAGAGGGTCCAGAGCAGGGAGAAGCAAGTCAGACCTCAGCCTGGACAGGGACAGTGTGAGCAACTTGGGGAGAAAAGCGAGAGCCGGGGGAGGGGCGGCAGGACCTGATGTCTGGGTCGGCGTCCGCTGACTTCAGAACTTTGTGGTGGTCAGAGCTGCCCACAGGGACGGTGTCCTGGTCAGGGCAAGATGGCCCAGCCCCTGCATGTGCTGGGAGGCTAGAGTGCACCCTGGCCATGCTTCAGAGGGGTCTCCATGCGGCACGAGATGGCTGGGTGGAGGTCATGGTGCCTGAGGAGTGGAGAACTGGGCTGTGGCGTCTGTCTCCTGCCAGACAGGTTTCAAGCAGAAACTCAGGGCAAGTCAGAGCCCATCACTGGACCAGTCTGGACTGGGACAGGTACTGGGAGGCGAAGCCCAAGCCAAGCCCCGTGGTGGGCAAGACACACGAGGACCAGAGTGAGGGCAGGCCTGGGAGCCCAGCCTGGGCGGTGGGGGGAGGGCAGCTGGCTTGGCGGGAGGCTTCTGGTAACACTTGTCAGGGAGCGGGCAGGTGATGACCAGGTCAGTTTGTGTTCAGATCCTTCTGACCCGGGAGAGCCTCGGGGCATGGCTGGCAGGGCCTTACAATGCCCCGTGGGGTGGGCAGGACCCCAGCTCTGGCCCCAGCAAGGCCCTTGGTGAGAGGGCCAGCATTTCTGCTGTATCTATGTATATCTTTATTCTTACCAGCTTTTTTGAGATATCATTCACACACCACACAATTCACCTATTTAAAGTGTACAATTCAGTGTTTTTCAGCACATTCAGAGTTGTACAGCCATCACTGCTAATTCCAGAACGTTCCATCAGCCCCAGAAAACCCCGTCCCCGTCAGCAGTCACTCCCCACCCCCTCCCCAGCCCCTGACAACCACGAATCCACTCTGTGTCTGTGGACTGGCCTGTTCTGGACGTTTCCCATCCATGGAATCACACACTGTGTGTCCTTCTGTGTCTGGCTTCTCTCACTGAGCATCGTGTTCTCAGGGTCCATCACGTTGTAGCGAGTGTCAGGGCTTTGCCGGTTTTCAGGGCTGAGTGGTGCTCCCATGTTTGGAGGGACCACATTGTGTTTATCCATCATCCGTTGATGGGCATTTGGATCGCTTTATATATTAATTTGTAAGTCACGTCCGAGGTGGTTGGGGCATGTCCTCTGTCCTTTCTTGGACGTGAGGCGCCCAGGTCCTGCTTTAGATAAATGTAAGATGTGACAGTGAGTTTCTTTAAAAAAAGGACGTGATCACAGTACAGATGGTCCCTGGGGGTGGCAGGAATGTGACAAGGGTGGGGAACCCTTAGGTGGGTTCCTCCACTGGAAATGGAAGGACCCTAATTGATGTGCTGGCCCAGTGGACATTTATTGAGTACTTGCTGTGTACCAACTGTTGGGGACACGGCAGGGACAAAAAGAGACAGTCACTGTCATTGTGGAGAAATCAACAAAATAAGTTAGATGATTAGGTGTTTCCTGATGGTGAGGGCTAGGGGGCGGTGTTGGGAGGTGCTGGGGTTAATTAGGGTCAGAGGAGGCCTGAGTGAGGAGGTGACATCTGAAGACAGGCCCGAGGGAGACAGTGAGCCCCTTGGAGACCCGGCAGAGAAGTGCCCCAGGCCCGGGGACACGGTCAGTGCAAAGGCCCTGAGGTGGGATCGTGCCTGGAGCAGTCGAGTGAGGGGTGGGAGGGACCTTGGGACTTTGGGGCTGGTCTCTGCTGCTGGATTTGCCTGAAGCCGGAGAAGGGCCCGCATTCATTCCCTGCTGCCCCATCCTGTTGTGAGGGCCCAGGGCAGGGTCCAGCTCACCCCTCCCCATCCCAGGTTAATAGGCAACAGATTTGCTCCCCTGGGTCTGGGACCTGCTCCAACCTTGGTCCCCACCATGGGGGTGGAGATGTCTCTCTGCCTTGAAGCTTCTAGAAGGCCCATGCCTCATGGGCTGTTCACCTCACCAATGACAGCCGTGTTCCCGGGGGCCCACTCGTGCTGAGTGCTGAGGGGCTTCGAGAAGGGGGATTCCTTCCTGATGAGGGGAGAGACCTAGGAAGGCTTCCTGAAAGAGGCAGCTGTGTTTGAGCTGAGATTGGAGGTGGAGGAGAGAAAGGGGAAGGCAGGGAACTGGGGAAGGGTGAGGGACAAACACAGGGGCTTGAACTGCGTGCTGAGAGGCTGAGGTTCACTCAGGGTGACAGGACTGCGGGAGGGTCTGGAGCGAGGAAGGTGCTGGCGCTTAGGAGGAACCCAGTCTGGGGCTGGGAACCAGCCTCCCCCCACTCCATCCCCCACCCAATGGGGGAAGGGGCCGCTGGGCTCCCTCTCACCCCCCACACCCGGCACCGCGTGACTCTGCCTCTCCCCCACCCCCCCCACCTGTGGCCAAGGTCGTTGTCAGCTGTTTTCTTTCAATCAGCACAGGAATGTTCCAGCGCTGGGCTCCTCGCCTGTCTGGGCTGGGACCCCCTCATTCCTGCTGGAACTGCCCAGGGGTGGGCTCTGGAAAGACAAGTGTCACCCACACACACACCGGCCTCCCACCCCCCCCCCCCCCCCCCGGTCCCTCCTGCCCGCTGGGTGACCTTGAGCCGGTTGTGTAACCTCTCTGGGCCTTTAAAAAATAAACGCCCGAAACGCTGAGGCCTCTGCCTGGCTCGCTGGGTTTGGGTCTCATTAGCTCATCTCCTGGAGCAGGATTATCTCACGCGCTCCCAGCCGACGCCCTCGCCGAGTCCTGAGCCGCCCACAAGGCTGCTCGAGCCCAGAATTTTCTCCATGCGCCATAAAAATAATCGCGCAAGGACCAGACACCTGCGCGTGCTGATGATGGTGGGCGTCCTGACGGAGGGCATGTCCCTCCACCAGCAGCTGCGAGCTGTGGCCCATTGCCCAGAGGAGCCGGTGCAGGCTCAGAGACGCTCGTGGCTTGCCCCGGGTCACACAGCCAGCGGAGGCAGCCGCCACGCTGCGCTAAACCCTCCCCATGCGTTTTAGCCAAAATTCAGCTTCTGCGCCCAGCTTGTAAAATCTTTTGTAATCTGGCCTCTGCTTCCCTCACTGAGCCCAAGTGAGCATCTCAACCATCCCACTGACCACCCCTACCCGCGCCAGACCTCAGGGAGACCCTGCGCTCCGTGTGCCCGACCCTGCCTGGGTCCAGGTCCCCACTTCACCATTTAGATGCTTTAGTCCATTCATTGATAAAACAGCCATAATTATCCCACGTGACTCACAGGATCTTCAGGAGATTGGACGCTTAGCAAATGTGTACAGACCCCGCTCCTCCCCAGACTCAGTTTTCCCTTTTGTAAAGTGGGGCTGAGACCCGCCCGCGGAAGATGGTTAGCGCTGGGGAAGGTGCTCCTATTGTATTGCTGTTTTATTAGGGTTCCATCGTCCTATTTTGTTTTACTTTTCGGATTTACGATGCTGAACATTATCTTCGCTTGACCTTGGCTGCCTCACACCGAGGGCGGGTTCAGACCCTTCCCGGGTAGAAGCCCCTCCCTGCGCAGACGCACCTAAAACCAGAACGGGGAGCCCTCCCCGCTGCAGCAGGGGTCGGGGAGACCCTGTTATCCATCCAAGTCCCACCCTGTTTAGGCAGCCCCTGACGCCCGAGGCCGGAAGCCCCTCAGGCCCCCGGCGCAGGGCTGGGGACTGGAGATGCTTGGCGCCGGCCCCACCCCCGCGCGCCTGCAGGCCTCGGCGTTGCCATGGGGATGGCGCGGTTGCCAGGGCGACCGCCTCCCGTGGGCCCAGCCATCCATCACCAGAGGCGGCGGCCGCGCCCGGGGCGGCTCTGGCGCCCCCAGGCCTGGGGAAGGGCACCTGAGTGGGGCTCACAGCCTGCGCCCCTCGGGCTGTCTGGGCTGAGACAGCCAGGCGGATGGGGAGGGATAGAAATTCTCTGCCTGGTCCGGCGCCTCTCCTTCGTGTGTCCGCCTGACCTTCCCCTGCCCTCGCTTGGCCCGGCAGGGACTGGCCGCCCTAGCGAGGACACTGCCCGCCTTGTCTCCAACCTGGAAAGCTGACCTCACAGCCATCCCTGTGTCCCTGTGTCTGGCCCGAATGGCCACCTGCCTGTCAGGGTGGGGACCCGGCATTAGGCGGCTTGGTAACTCTGCCCGCCATGGCCCTATTTGCACTAGGGTCTCAGCTGCTATGCCCCCTCCCCCAACTCTGCCTCCTGCTTGAGTGGGTCCCTGGAGGCCGCGCTGGGGCTAGGAAAGGGGAAGCCCTGTGGTGTGGCCTGGAGCTGGGCAGTTGTAGTTTGAATCCCAGCTCTCACTTCCTAGCTGTGTGACTTTGGGCAAGTGACTCGCCCTCTGTGGGCCTCAGTTTCCAGCTATGGGAAGCGTGTAGCAGGCAGAGGGAACATCAAGTGCAAAGGCCCTGAGGTAGGGATGAACTTGGTGCAGTGCAGGCACAGCCAGCAGGTCCTGGTGGCTGGAACAGAGTGAGCGGGAGGGAGAGTGGAGGGCGCCAGGGCAGGGAAGTGGGTGTGGGCTGGGCCTTGTGGTATTTTGCAAAGGGTGGTGGGAGCCTGGGGGACTTGAGAGCAGGAGAGCGACCGGTTTGGATTCTCATTTGGAGAAGCTGCCTCTGGCTGTGGGCTGTCAGGGGGGCAGGGAGGTGGCAGGTGATGGTGGAGGCCTGGGCTGGGGTGGGAAGTGTGGCGTCTGCAAGAATTGAGGAAACAGGCCTGTGTGGGGAGCTCAGGGGGTGGCACCCTGCCGGCGTCACACAGGGTGAAGGGGCAGACCCAGAAATCCAGCTGGCCTGGCCCTTCAGGAAGGGCAACTGAGTCAGATAGCTGGATCAAGCCTTTCTTGAACTCCACCCAGCTGAACCCAGCCTCCCTGAGGAAGGACGGGGGGAAACTGCAGAGGGTGCAGCTGGTACTGCTGGGCCCCTGGGAGGGGAGGAGGTGCCTCCTCGGGAGGGAGGAGCTGGGTGGGGTCACCTGGCTGGGGCGTGGGAGCCTGATGACTTCACCGGTCTCAGCAAGGCCAGGAAACCACCGAACCCTAGTGGGGCGGCCGGCTGGGGCACTGCAGCCCGGGATGGATGTCCACCTGGCAGCCGCCCGGCGGGGGGTGGAGGGGAGGGCGGGGGCGGGAGCTTGGGGCGGGGGTAGACCCCGAGCGCTCTGCGACTTGGGGCCTGTTTCCCTTCCGAGCCACAGCGGGTGGGAGACATACAGGAGCGTCCGGAGCTGGGGTGTGCTGATGGAGAAACCGAGGCCAGACCCACAGGGTCTGTGGAGGCCTCGGGGTGGCCCTGATACAAGGCCAAGGAGTGGGTGGGGCCCAAACACGGTCTGTAATTTCAGTGCCTGCCGTGCCCGCGAAGATAAGGGGCTCGGGGCAAATGGGGGGACAGGTGGGGGGTTGTGGCTCCCATGCTCAGAACCCCTTCGTGCCCGCCAGGCCCTCGCCCATGAGACGGGGCGTCCAAGAGTGGCCCTGTGGTCACTGGGGATTTGAGGCGGACGGTCCCAAAGCCCCCCGCTTGGGCTCGAGACCCTCCGCCCCCCACCCCCCTTTTGCATTGTCACAGCGGCCCTGGACGCGTGAGGTTATTCTGAGGCCCGTTGGAGAGGATGTTCTGGGCTTCAGGGGTCCAGTCATTTCACTGCACCTACTGTGTGCAGCTTCCAGACCGGAGACTGGGAAGGGAAGTGTCAGGTTCTGAAAGCTCCTCTTCCCCCACCAGGTGGGGAGGGGGGATGCAGGAGAGCAGGGATGACTCATCCTCCAGGTCCTGGGCCTCCTGCTGGCCCCGTGCCCCCCCAGAAGGCCCCAGAGCCTCAACAGCATGAGGTCCTGTCCCTTTAAGGGCACCTGACATTTATCCAGCTCCTACTGCATACCAGTTTAAGGCTAAAACTGCACATGGATGGGGCAATTCCCCGGTGGTCCGGCGCTTAGGACTCAGCACTTTCACTGCCAGGGTCCAGGTTCAATTCATGGTCAGGGAGCTAAGGTCCCGCGAGCTGTGCGGCGCAGCAAAAAAATCAAACGTACAAAACGTGGATGGGATGAGAAGGGAGCCTGGGGTTGAGTTTCAGCTTTGCTGCTTTTTTGCTGTGTGTTTTTGGGAGGCTCACAGCTGTCTCTGGGCCTTTTGGAGTCCTGGGAGACTCCAGGTGAGGCGAGTGTGAGAAGCGCCAGAAATCCCAGGACAGCATCGAGGACTTTGCCGGCCAAAGGTTGTGGGGTGGGGCTTCAGGGTCCTTCCTCCCCCAAGTGTCCCTCCCAGGGCTGGAGAATGCTGAGGCTGAGGAGGGGGCGGTCTCGGTCAGGCTCTCCGTCTGAGCGGAAAGGTGATACTGCTCTTCCTGAGACACTCTTCTCCAGGCTTTGATTCCCAGGGAACTCCTATGAATCCTCAGAAGCCCAGCTTCAATGCCCTTCCTAGGTCTCTAGACTGGGCCTCACTCCTCATGTCCCTTGGCCCTGCCCCGAGGGGTGGCAGGAGGGTTTGTTGGGAGGAATTAATGCGGGAATAAGGCTGCTTGGAGGGGACTTCCCTGGTGGTCCGGTGGTTGGGACTCCCTCTTCCAATTGATAAGTGGAATATTTATAAATGGAATGGAATATGTATAAATGGAATATTTCCTGCCATATCAATAAACAAAGGATGTCACAGTCATCAACGATTGCAGCCCTCCAGCGTGAGCCGGTGAGCCCTCAGGAAACTCAGGGCTAAAAAGAATACCTGCCATCTAGCAGCCGTCAGACTGCAGCCGCTCCCTGCGGTGAGCCCTGAGGAAACTCAGGATGTGGCAGGATACTGGCCCCAGAGAGCTGAGGTGCACATCAAAGGAATGGTTTCAGTGAGCCCAGACTGTTGCATCTTCCCATACACGGAAAAGCGCTAAACTCCTTAACTTGAGATATCTGATTTTCTTTATCTTTTATTTTTTTAAAGGTTATTTTACGACACGTAGGTTTTTTTAAAATTTATCTTTGGCTGCGTTGGGTCTTCGTTGCTGCGCGCGGGCTTTCTCTAGTTGCGGGAGCAGCTACTCTTCATCGCGGTGCGCGGGCTTCTCATTGCGGTGGCCTCTCTTGCTGCAGAGCACGGGCTCTAGGTGCGCGGGCTCAGTAGTTGTGGTGCACAGGCTGAGTTGCTCCGCAGCATGTGGGATCTTCCTGGACCAGGGCTTGAACCCGTGACCCTTGCATTGGCAGGTGGGTTCTTAACCACTGTGTCACCAGGGAAGTCCTGGTTTTCTGTAATTAACTATAATCTTTTGACGTTCCCGACTACCTGCCCTTGTTGCAAAACTCCTAGATGTCCTGGCTTCCCCCCTCGCCTCCTCGGAGCCGTTTCTCAGAGTTATCTGAAGCTCTGTCTCCCGGGCTGCAGTCCTCATTTTGCCCCCAATAAAACTTAATTCCCGGGCTTCCCTGGTGGCGCAGTGGTTGAGAGTCCGCCTGCCGATGCAGGGAACACGGGTTCGTGCCCCGGTCCGGGAAGAAAAAAAAAACCAAAACTTGCAACTCTCACATTGTGCATATATATTTTTTTAAGTCAACACGATGCAGGGGGTGAGGGTTCCATCCCTGGTTGGGGCACTAAGATCCCACTTACCTCCTGGCCAAAAAACCAAAACGTAAAACAGAAGCAATATTGTAACAAATTCAATAAAGACTTAAAAAAAAAAAAAAAAAGGCTGCAGGGAGAGGAGGCTTGTGCCTCTGAGGGGGGTGGGTAATGGCCCTATGCCGCGGATGGGAAACTCCGGCTCACCCAGCAGGAAGACACAGGGTGGGGATTGGAACTGGATCTGCCAAAAGCAGGGTTGGGGTGGACCCCCTACCTCACTTGACCTTTTCTGTCCCCCCAGGGTCCTGGTGGCAGAGACCACGTCCCAGCAGGAGCGGCTCCAGGCCATTGCAGTGAGTTTTTCCTGGTCCCGAGGATGGTGTGGCCAGTGGGGGCAGGCTGGGGGGACCTGGGGTCTCAGGGGCTCCCCACACCCAGCCTGGGGCTCCAGGACGCAGAACCCCAGTGTGGAGTGGGAAACTTGAGTGCCTGCTGGTACTTCCCCACAAAATGAAAATGTCGAGATCCCCTTAGTCTTCAGAACGTGGACTCTTAGGCCGAGAGCCCTCTCAGAGCCCCTGGGCAGCCCACCTGCAGGGGAGAGACTGTGCTGGCATGTGGGGGGGGGGGGGGGGGGGGGGCCAAGCGGGGGGGGGGGGGGGGGGGGACGGGGGGGGGGCAGGAGGAGGGCACAGCCTGGGGCATAGGTGGGGGGGCCAGTGGGATGCCATTTACAGAAAAAGCGGGATCCGTGTGGGCAAACACTGGGCGTTTGTGGGGTCTCCGCGCCCCACGCCCGCCCTGACCGCGTGGTCCGTCTGGCAGGAGAAGCGGCGGAGGCAGGCGGAGATCGAGAACAGGCGCCGGCAGCTGGAGGACGACCGGCGGCAGCTGCAGCACCTGAAGGTCCGGGCGGAGCCTCGGCCAGGGAGGGGGCGGCAGCGTCCAGGGACCCCGGCCTTGGCCGGAGCAGGGGGGCAGGAAGGCTGAGGTGACCCCTATTCTGATCCCAGTCCTGACTCAGACCCTAACCTGACCCTGACCGCCACCTCAACCTGACCCCAGCCCCGACCCTGACTTTGACCTTGGTCCCCACTGTCCCAGTCCAAGGCGCTGCGGGAACGCTGGCTGCTGGCGGGGACGCCGTCCTCAGCCTCGGAGGGGGACGAGGACATGAGGAGACAGATGCAGGAGGACGAGCAGAAGGCGCGACTGCTGGAAGAATCCATCTCTAGGTGGGTGGGGCCGCGGCAGCCGCGGAGGGCTCGGTGAGATGCCCAAGGAGTGGGATCCACCCGCGGGCCCCTGTGCCCGGGTGGAGGGGGCGCTGTGGGAGGAGCCTCCCACCCAGGCTCGGGGAAGAGGGGTGTGCTGCCTGTGTGACCCCTCCTCCTCTCCACCCCGCAGCGGGGCGTGAGGAGGCAGGGCGACGGTGCATCTCTGAGCGTGGGAGATGCGGCCTCCCCCTGGGCTTCCTGGCGCCAGCCCAGCTGGCTCTTCCCGGCGCTGATGGAGCCGCGGAGGCACTGCAGCTGGGCCTGCAGGAAGCCGGGGGAGGGGGCAGGCCGGGGAAAGTGACCATCGCCCTGGGCTGGGACAAAAGGCCCGGAGGAGTTTCCGGGCAGGCAGGCCGGCGGCCCAGGCTCAGCTCCCGGGGCAGCGGGGTCATGCGGAGGGAAGTGACAGCCAAAATTCCAGTGTCCGCTGGGCCAGGGAAGGCCCTAGAGGCATGGGCCAGCCCGCCAGCCAGCGGACGCTGAGGCGGGCCCCGCAGTGGGGACCTTGGGATCCTGTCTGGATGTGTTTCATCTAGAAGAAAGTGGGAGAGTATTGGCTGGGATTCCCTTCCCCAGGCCTCAGTTTTCCCACCTGTGACCTGTGTGCCCAGATGGAGGCGGGGCTGAAATGGGCCCGGGAGAGATGGTAGGGACTGAGCAGGCCGAAGGCTCTTGCGGGTGGGATGGAAGGTGGATGGGAATCACCGGCCACCGGGGGCTGGGCCAGGTGGTCTCCTGCCCCTCCCACCCTGCTGGGTACAGCCCTGTGCCAGGGGAGGGCCTGCCCTTGAGCCCTACTGTGTGGCTGGCTTTCGGGGGCCTTGGCTTTCTTCCTGACGGGGCAACCCACTCCTCGGGTGGTTCCGTCACCTGCATTTTGCCTGCTCAGTGTCCCCACTGGACACCTCCTCCTGGAAGCCCTCCAGGCTGACCCCAGCTGTGTCTAGCCTGCCAACCTGGGCTCACTTTGTTAGGGGGCTGCAGACTCACCCGCGGTCTGTCCTGAGTCTTCAAGGAGAACGTGACCCCGGGTGCTGAGTGCCTTTAACGTCTGCAGCCCAAAGGCTCAGGCAGGTGACACTTCAGGCGGGATTGAATATGCCTGTCTTGTTTTCACTGGGTTTATGTGCACCATTATCTTCTAATACTTGGAAAGTAACATGGTTTTTCCAGTTTCCCTGGAGAGATGAAGATTCCTGTAAAAATAAATGTATTTGAGTGGGAAAAAGGAGAGTCTGTTGGAAGCAAAAACAGGAGTAAGCAGTGGCACGGGCGGTGCAGGGATCCAGGGACCAGCCGGCCCCTGGGTTCGGGTCCCCGCTCTGCGGCCTGCTGGCACTGCTCCAGGACTCCATTTCCCCTGCCATGCGCGGGAAGGAGAACACCTCGCAAGGTCGTTAGAAAACATCCAAGTTAAGGAAGCCCTTCTGGGATGTGCCGGGCGGTGCTAGGCACCGTAAGTGCCCGGCAGGGTGTTCACCTCGTGCGCCCTCCCCAGGCTGGAGCAGGAGATCGAGGAGCTGGAGAACGCGGATGCGCTGCCGGCTGCCGCCAAGGAGAGCCCGGCAGCCCCGAGCCCTGCCCGTACCCCCGCCCCCGCCCCGGCCCCACGCCCCGCCCAGGAGGACCAGAGGGCCGAGGCTGTGCTGAATTCTCAGCAGGTAAGAGGTTCCCGGGGCGCCGCCCTGCTGGCCCAGATCCAGACGCCCTCGCCGCCTCTGGGGCTGTGGCCAGTGGTGCATCCAGATCCCAGCCTGGCCACTTCCCAGCTGCGTGACCAGCATGCTTTGCTTTGCCTCCCTGGGCCTCGGTTTCCCTGCCGTGCGGGGGCGTCCTGGGGGGGGTCAGTGAGTCAGTGGAAAACCAGCATTTCGCGGGTAAAGGGTCTTTCCCTGCTTGGCATCTTTCTCACGTTCGTGAGCACAGCAGGCATCACCTGTCTAATCCCCACAACAGCCCTTTCAGGTGCGAGCAGCGTCCCCATTAGATGGAAGGCAAAGACTGAGGCCCGGGGAATTCCCTGGCGGTCCAGTGCAGTGCTTCCACTGCAGGGGGCACGGGTTTGATCCCTGGTCAGGGAACTAAGATCCCGCATGCCACGTAGTGCAGCCAGAAAAAATAAAATAAAAAAATGAAAGACTGAGGCCCAGAGGGGTTGAGAGACTGGCTCAAGGCCGCACAGCTGAGGAGTGGTCTTTCCTGGGCTCAGCCATTGATTCCCGGGTGTGACATCCAACCAGGTTCAGGTGAAACCAGACCCTGGAACTCTGGACCCCGAGCTCGTGGTTGCCACAGTGTGTTAAGGCAAATGTAGAAGTCTCCCAACCACCTTTGTTGTCTTCAGGACTCGGGGCTGTGGGACACGCCTCCTCTGCCCCCATCCACCCTTGTTACCCCCACCCCAGATGAGCTGCAGCTGGGGAGACATCCCTGCTGTGTGCCCCAGTCCTTCTCCAGCTGCTGCTCTGATAGCTTCAGTCTGGAGCCTACAGACCTACCCTCACTGTTTCCCAAGGCTTGGTTGGGGCAGACCAAGAGGACGTAGACCCAGGCCCTGGCCTCCCTGAGCTGTTGCTGAGTGGGCAGACGGGCATGATCAGGCAACTGCAAGCACAGGAAGGTGGTCGGACCTATTGTGGGGGAGCATGGCGTGCTGTGGAGTCCCCAGTGAGGTGTCTGATTCATGGGAGGGCTGGGCAGGCTTCCCAGAGATGGGTTTTGAAGGTTGAGTAGGAGTTCTCCAGGCTCGGACTCGAGAGGGGGTTTTCCGTGAGGTTGATTGAGCACAGACTGCGTGCTGGAGTGGTCTCTGCCCTCACGATGCCCACCTCCTGGCTAGGTAAGTAACATGGTAACCTGAGGGACAGTCCAGGATGGGGTCGGGGAGCCACCTTTAGGTTGGGTGGTCAGGGGGCTGAGCGAGCAGCCAGCCAAGTGGAAATCCAGGAAGGGCCTTCGAAGCGGAGGGACACTGCTCATGTAACAGCGAGGAGACCAGGGACGCTGGCCAGGGATAGGAGGAGGCAGGAGAGGCCAGTGGGTAGGTCTCCGCTGGCACAAGCCCTGGGGCTCACCAGGAAGGGTTGGACTTTGGTCTGGGAGCTCTGGGAGCCCCGGGAGGCTTCTGAGCAGGTTGGGACCTTTCTGGCTGTCTGGGGGATCGGTCCAGGAGGAGACAGCCCCTGTGATGGGGTCACCTCTCAGCCAGGCCCTCCCCAGGCTCCGGCCTCGGCAGGTGGGACACTGGTCATGTGGGAGGGGGCGCCGGCACCCCTGACCTCTCCGTTCTTTTTTGCAGGCCCCGGTGGGCACGCCCAAAGGTACGTCTTCGGGAAGGGGCGGGCCGAGCCCCGGCGCCCTCTGCTGGCCAGATGGGGGATGGCAGGCAGGGGAGGGTGACTTTAAGGTGCTATTGTTGCTAAAAAGTAAAAATAATAGCACAATGACTCGCATTGTCATTGTTCTCAGCGAGCCCCGACTTTGAGCCGGCCCAGTGCCCCTTAATATCATTTCATCGAATTTTCACAACATCCCTGGGTGGGGCTGCTGCAGCACCTGTGTTACAGGTGAGGAAACTGGCTTTGCCGGGGCGTGTCTGGCTGAGGTCTTAGCCCTGGGGTGGGTCCATCCTGTCCACGCGGCGTGCCTGGCCTTGGCCGGCCCTGCCCCTGTTCCACACCCCCTTGCTCTGGGCTCCAGGGCAGGTGGGTGGGCTTCAGTTTTCGCATCTGTAAAACTGGATTGGTGGGGCTGAGACATCAGGGTCCTGGCTGTCCTGGAGATAGTGCGCTAGGGTCCTGGGACTTCCCTGGTGGTCCAGTGTTTAGGACTCAGCACTTTCACTGATGGAGCCCGGGTTCAGTCCCTGGTCAGGGAACTAAGACCCTGCAAGCTGCGTGGCACAGCCTTAAAAAATAAGTAAAACAAAATGTCAAATAAAATAAAAAGACAGTGGTCCCACACACACAGGTGCAGAAGACTGCCGTCCAGGAAACAAAGAAAAAAGCCCCCCCCCCAGATTTATTACAGGTATATAGTGTACACATCTACAAACACTTCACATGTTCACATGACATTTAAATACATACAGTTAGCTGTAACCGTTTATTAACTATATTACTAAGTATATTAAATTTCTTTAACATGTTATATTTTAAAATATATATTGAGCGTCTCTATTTCTGTGTGTAAAGGCATGGAAAGAGCGCCACCAGCCAGGATTGGAGGTGGTAGCCAGAAGTGTCTTTGGCCTGATTTGTCATGAGTTAATTATTCATGAGGAGAGAATGTCTCCTTGTCTTACTGTGGAATTAAAAATTAATAATTAAAAAAAAAAATCCATGCAGGCTTCTCAGGGATTTTGTGAAAATCATTTGGGTCAAAGAGATGGGCAACGGACTGTGGGGCTGAAGTGTGTTTTCTTTGGGGGGAGCGATCCCATGTGTGTTCGGGGGTTCTGGGCATGCACACATGTGCGGAGGGGTCCAGCTGCATGCACGTGTTAGGGGGAGGATCCAGGTATCTGGGTGAGTGTGTGGGAGGGTGGTCTCAGTGTCTGGGGGTGTCTCCACATGCCTGAGCGTGTCCACGTGTCTGGAGTGTGTCCATGTGCCTGGGGGGATTACCACGTGCCTGGGGGGAGTCCATGTATCCGGGGGGTGTCCACATGTCTTGCACGGGGGGAAATCTGTGTGTTTCCTCATCTGAATCTGTCTCTCTCTCTCCCTTTTGCCCCCCCGAGCAGAGAAGCGAATCTCCAACACCCCCCTGAGGACGGTTGAAGGCTCCACCATGATGAAGGCTGGTGGGTTGGCCCCAGGCTCAGACCCATGTCCAGCCACTGTCCTGGGCTGAGTGTCAGCCCTGGGGGGCCTGGGGGTCCAGGTCAGGGGGCCAGGTCGGATGCAGACGCGCCCTCAGCAGTACCTGGTGGGGGCTGTGGTTATGGGTGGGTGGCTGGACCAAGGCCGCAGCTCTGAGCCTGGGTGGGGCCGGGCGCCCCCTCTGCTTTGGCACATCCGTCACAAGCCAGCTCAGCTTCCCCGAGAAGATGGGCCCCCTCGCATGGCGTTTCTAACCTGATGCCCCTCCTGGCTTCCATCCCCCAACCTCGCCGCTCGCTCCTGGGGCCCGGGAGGAGGGAGGCGGGCACAGGCTCGCACGCTTACTGCAAACCTTCCCTCCTTCATCATCGTCGGCCCACCTTGGGAGAGGGAGTGAGCACCCTGTCCCTGGAAGTAACCAAGCAGGGCAGTCCGAATTAGTGCTCAGCGCTCTACAAGGTCAGGTTCACATCCCTGCTTGATCACATGACGGCTGGCACCGGGTTGGGGGGGGGGAATTGTAGTGACCTCGTGCCCAGGGCCCAGCACAAACCCAGTAACGAGAGTGAGCAGAAGTCAGGACGAACGGCAGAACCTTGTTGCTGCTGTCCCCGAAGTTAGTTTGGAGGCACAGAACCAAGGGAGGCAGCGAAGACCAGGGCGTGACGATACCGGGGGTGGCCGACAGAAGGGGGTGTGCCAGTTAGAGCAGCCCTGCCCAAGAGCAAAGCCAGAGGCCCCCAGCCGGTGACCTTGAGCAGTGCACAACCTGCCCAACTGTATGTCTGATGGTGGGGTGTCAGGCTTCAGAGGGATGTGGGATTACAGAGCATCCTTCACCCACTTATTCATTCTATGATGCTTGCTGAGCACCTGCTGTGAGCCAGGCAGGAGAGACGCAGCCAGGAGAGCAGGGGTTCTGACGGGAGTGAGAGCCTGTATGGTTAACTTACAGAGAGGATACAGCAGAGCACGGGGAGCTGGAGAGGGGACCATTTGAATTAAAGGGCTCAGGGGAGGCCTAACTTAGGAGGTGACATTTGAACAAGGACT
The DNA here is from genome assembly GCF_003676395.1 of Aethalodelphis obliquidens. Classification (NCBI taxonomy): domain Eukaryota; kingdom Metazoa; phylum Chordata; class Mammalia; order Artiodactyla; family Delphinidae; genus Aethalodelphis; species Aethalodelphis obliquidens. Next base: position 14,204,561 of record NW_020837997.1, on the reverse strand, counting down.
CGAAGTGAGGGCGCGAGGCATGCAGGTGGGGCGGAGGTCACACCAGGAGGGCGCACCGCCAGTGCAAAGGCTCTGGGACAGCACTGCGCCTGGCGGGTGGGAAGGACCGCGCGGAGGCCAGTGCTGGTTGGAGCAGCCTGAGTGAGGCGGGGAGGGGGAGGAGATGAGGGCGAGGAGGGGACCGGGCGGGTCAGGCCATGCTGGGCCAGGGGTGGGGGTGGGGGTGGGGGGTGGCGTGTGAGCCCTCAGGGCGGCTGGCAGAGCAGGGACGCGCCCCGCTGCGTTCTCACAGGCGCCTCCTGGCGGCTTCGGGGAGAACAGGCCGTGGGCGGCGGCGGGAGACAGGGCGGAGGGGACGGCGGGGGTCCGGGAGGGGTGGGGGAGCGTGAAGGTGGGGCGTAAATGGTGGAGGATGGCGGGTTATTGTGTGGGGGATGGGGGGATGATGGCGAGGGATGGTGGGGGGAAGTGGTAGGGATGGCGGGGAGGGGGAAGGATGGTGGGGGGATGAAGGGAAGGGATGAAGGAGGAAATGGTGGGGCAGATGGTCCAGGAGGACTGTGGGGGACAGTGGGGAGATGGGGGAGGGCCGGGGAATGGTGGGGGCGGATGCAGCTCTTCTCTCCCCCCCGCGCAGGGGCTGCGGAGGCACGAAAAGTGGGCGGGTTCTGGGAGTCCTCAAGGCAGCACCCAGGAATTTGCAGATGGACCGAGGAGGGGGTGTGGGAGTGGTGAGAGAGGGAGGAGGGAGAACGGAGGTGTCCTTGTGAGAAATGGGAGGACCTGGGAGGGGCAGGTTGGGAGGGGTCTTGGCCGTGGTGATGTGGGCCCCTTCATGGAGGAGGGCTGGGGACCCCAGGCAGACGATGTCTGCACAACGGGGTCAGATGCTGGCTGTTGAGCGATGGCCTTAACGGGTTGTGACCGCATTCGCGTCCAGAGGGAATCATCCCCTCTGCACAGTGGAGCAGATGAGAATATCGATATATCAGTAGTCGACTTAGACGTGCAGCACAGAGAACGCGGCAGTCCAGAACATCGTGGGGCGCGAGCTTGCTCACCCGCGTTCCAGTCCTGGCTGGAGTGGGCCAGGGACGCCCCTGAGTCACTGGGACAGTTCAAGACTTTGCAGACGGGGCGGGGTGGCCGGGGTGTCCTCGGATCCCCAGCACAGGAATTCAGACCCCTCGCCCACGGGACTGGGGAGCTAGGGAAGGACGCTGAGCTGGGGGGCGGGCCGCGTCGAGGGCACCTGCTGCTTGGCTGTGCGCTGCCGGCTCCCCTTCCTGGCTTGGCTGCAGCCGGCGGGGGGCACATGGGCAGGTGGGCCGCAGCGTGACCCGTGCCTCTCGTGCCAGCCATGTACTCGGTGGAGATCACGGTGGAGAAGGACAAGGTGACAGGGGAGACCCGGGTGCTGTCCAGCACCACCGTGCTCCCCCGGGAGCGCCTCCCTCAGGGCATCAAGGTCTACGAGGACGAGACCAAAGGTACGCGCCCCGCCCCCGCCCCGCCCCCGCCCCGCCAGAGCCTGAGGCCCAGTCCTCCCTCCATCCAAGAACCCACCTGGAGGCGTGGCCAGCGCCAGGCTGGGCTGGGGAGGCCCATCCTGAGTGGCGCCTGCTGTCCTGGGTGCTTCCCGGCCAGAGGGCCCAGCCCTTCAACCCCGATTTCACAGATAACTCATTTAAATAGTTACTGTTGTAGTAAAGGCTACAAAAAAAAAAAAAAGCCCAGAGGTGCGGAGGGGGCCGAGTGAGGGTCCAGCAGTGCGGGGAGGGGGCAGAGGAGGTGAGAAGGGGCACAGTGGGCGTGGGGGAGCAGTGCGCCTGGTGAGGACACAGCATGTGCAAAGGCCCTGAGGTGGGATGGAGTTTGCTGGGCTGGGGAATCGAGAGGAGCCCATGCGGCTGATGCGGAGTGTGGAGGGGGATGGTGAGCCTTGGCGGGGGTGGCAGGGGCCACGGTGCTGAGATCTGGTTTGGTTTTTAGGGTTCCCTCTAGCGGCTGGGAGGGGAGCAGGCTGTGGGAAATACCCACAAGGAAGCTGGGAACGGCAGGAGAGGGCAGCCTTCTGCAGAAGCTCCTGAGTGCCTGCCTCTCTCTATATAATTCACAGAACGTAAAATTCACTTTTTTTTTTTTTTAACTAAGGAGAACTTTCCTTTAAACTGTGAAATCTGTCAGAATTTAGACAGCCATCTCGTAAACATCTTGGCACTTAAACTTTTGTTTACTTTCGGCATGACCTGACCGGGGAGGGGAAATTTGGGGCAACGTTTGCTGTGATGCCAGGGATAGAGGCAAACCTACCTTAGTAAAGGTAACATTTTAAGAAGATGTTAAAAGTACATTTGAAGTCAAGGCAAACATTTGCTTTCTTCAGGACATGGGGTCCCCAGAGCTGGTCCCTTGAGTCAAGTATAAAATTAGCACAGCGCAGCCTCAGGGTCCATTAGTGAGTCTGTACATGCTGCCCTCGTGAGACTATGGAATTTGGAGAGAGAGGATGCAGGACACCCGTACAATTCAGTATACAGCTCAGTGGGTTTTGGAATATTCACCATGTTGTACACCCTCGCGAGCTGATCCCAGAACATTTCTGTTCCCCAGATAGAAGCCCCACCCCTGCCCCATCCCCACCACGGCAACCACGAATCCACTCTCCATCCGTGGATTTGCCTGTTCCGGACCTTTGCCGTCTATGGAATCACACACCGTGTGGCCTTTTATGTCTGGCCACTCTTACTGAGCATTACGTTTTCAGGGTTCATCCATGTTTATATTTTATGGCCGAGTAATATTCCAGCGTATGGATGGACCCCATTTTGTTTATCGAGTCATCAGCTGATGGATGTTTGGAATGTTTCCACCTTTCGGTTTTATGCTGTACAAGTTTTCGTGGGGGCGTATGTCTTCGCTTCTCTCGGGTGATACCTAGGCACGGAACTGCTGGGTCACGTGGGGACTCTAGGTTTAACCATCTGAGGAACTGCTGGGGTGTTTTCCACAGTGGCTGCACCATTTTACTTTCCCACCAGCCGTGCGTTAGGGTTCCAATTTCTCCACATCCTCAACAACCCTCATCATTGACCATTTTTAAATTGTTATTATTATTATTGCCATCCTAGTGGGTGTGAAGTGGTATCTCACTGTGGTTTTGATTCCCAAAGCCCCGTGTTCTTAGAGCTTCAGGCCTCTGGGATATCCAGGATGCTATCAAAGGGGTCTTGTCACAGCCCAGCTCTGCTGTAATTTGGGGGCATCGACCCAAGTAGAATCCCAGCTCCAGTTCTCACGGGCTGTGTGGTTCCCGGGCACGTCCCAGCTGCCCCATTTCCTGGACAAGGGTGAGACCGCACAGGGCCAAGGAGCAGAGATGTCTGTGCTCACAGAAGGTCCTCACCTTGGCCGCTGAGCCCTGCCTGGCCCAACCCCTGGGGATTCAGGACCCGCCAGACTGGACTCTGTTGCTTAGCAATGGGAAGGTGATCCGTTTCCATGGCAACCAAGGGCTCGGATTCCTACCCTGGGGCAGTGGCCAGTGGGAAATACCTAGCTTGGGTCTGTGTGACCTGGGCACACCCCACCCTCTGGGCCTCGAGCCCAAAGTCACTGCAAGGCCTTGATGCATGGACGCCCCTCCCCAGGGATTTGGAAACTGAGAGTGGAAAGCACTTTCCTTCTGGCCAGAAGCCAGAGACTGGCCAAGCCTGAACCTTGGCCTGGGAGGAGGCGAGTCCCGGGGGTGTCCAGTGTGTCCCTCCCTCCATGCTGAGCAGCTGGGCAGCTGTGTTTCTAGAAGGGCTGTGATCTGAGGCTGGCATCAGACCACAGCTGGGACTCCTCCCGGGTGCCGAAGTCCGGTCCTCAGAGACTGTAACACAGGTTAGAAAATGACACATCAGCGGGACACGGGGGACAAAAGCCGGAGAGATTGGAAAATACACTTAGCAAGCTTAACTGCACACATAAAACTCTGCCCAGTGGAGAATACACATTCTTTTCAAACAAGGGTGGAGCATTTTCGGAAAGTGACCATGTCCTGTTACAAGGTTGTGTCTCACACTCTGTTTTCCTGGACCACAGTCCCCCGCTCCCCCAAATTGAAAAACGCTCTTCTAAATAAATCTTGGCTTAAAGAGGCAATCAGTCAAAATGGAAATTATAAGATATTTACACTTGAAACAGAATGACATAAAGTAATCCATGAACTGCAGCCGAAACAGAGCTCAGAGGAAAATGTATAGCCTTTGGGGCATTGACTAGAAAACAGGAAAGATGGGTGAATGAACTAAACTTTAATTCAAGATCGTCCACATGAGCTCAAGGAAGGAGGAAATCAGAATCCCCGCAGGTCCTCATGAAAGGAATGCCTAGACCGGTAGAAAGAGCAGGGTCCGGCCGCAGCCGGCTGTGTGACGTGGGGCTCGTTAACTACCCTTCTCTGAACTCCATTTTCTCCGTCTTTGCGACGGAAAAAAACAGACCTACTTTGCAAGGTAATCACCTGGGAGCAAGTTGACTGGGGAATAGGGAAATGCTTCAAACTGCGAGACAATAAAATCCCGATTCATTTATTCTTGCTTGGTTTCTGACATGCTTTTGTGCCTATACATTTTCCTCTGTGCACCAGTTTGCCTGTGCCCACAGATTCCCGTAGGAGCTTTGATTGTCAATTGGTTCCAAAGGTGTCATTTAGTTTATGATTCCCCTTGAGCCTAGAGGTGGCTCTTAGCCTTGCCAGGCCTCCCCTCCTGTCTGGGAACCAGCTCACTCTCTCCTTCTCTCCCCCCACATGCCAGTGGTCCACGCCGTGGACGGCACGGCGGAGAATGGGATTCACCCGCTGAGCTCCTCTGAGGTGGACGAACTCATCCACAAGGCGGACGAGGTCACGCTGAGCGAGGCAGGGTCTGCGGCCGGGTCAGCAGAGCCCCGGGGGCCGTCGGAGGAGGCAGTCCGGACCACGCCGTCCAGGCGGGAGATCACTGGAGTTCAGGCCCAGCCCGGCGAGGCCACGTCAGGCCCTCCTGGCATCCAGCCAGGCCAGGAGCCCCCGGTCACCATGATCTTCATGGGCTACCAGAATGTGGAGGATGAGGCTGAGACCCAGAAGGTGCTGGGCTTGCAGGACACCATCACCGCAGAGCTGGTGGTCATTGAGGACGCGGCCGAGCCCAAGGAGCCCGCCCCGCCCAACGGCAGTGCGGCCGAGCCCCCTGCCACCGAGGGCTCCAGGGAAGAGAACCAGGTGGGGCTCGAGGCCCCTGCCAGCGACCCCCAGGACCTCGACATGAAGAAGCAGCGCTGCAAATGCTGCTCCATTATGTGACCCACCCGGACCCCCAGACCCCGGCCCCGCCCTCCACACCAGACACCCACACGGCCCGGCCCTCCTGGCGCCCGTCCACCCTCCACCCACAGTCACGGGCCCAGGACATGCTGTGTCTTCACACGTTCCTTCTGAGTTTTCTTTCACCGGAAAGAGAGGGACAGGGGTTCCCCCCTCCCGTCACCCCCCCACACACCCTAAACCACTGAGCCGTGTACCCACGCCTGGTAGGAGAGACACGGACACACCCGCTTCTCCCCAAACGAGGGCCCCCCCATGTCACGGCAGCTCCACAGATGCAGCTCTTGCCCACAGCGGTCCTGGCTGGTGTGACCTGGAGCCTCCAAGCAGCCCCAGGCCAGCCCACCTCCCTCTGGGCCTCCTGCCTGTGCCTTCCTGCCACCTCCAATGAGGTCCCTGAGGGGACACCCTGCCGGAGAGGGGTCCCGGGAGCCAGGGGTTCTGGGGGCCTGCTCTGTCTCCGCTCAGCCTCTGGAAGTGGGGGGGGCGTTCCCTGGCCAAGGCGCTGGGTCCAGATCTCGGGCAGTTGGGCTGAGGCTGTGCCTCTTTGGGGAGCCCAAGCTCGAGGTCTTGGAATGGAGTACGGGCCCCGCTGGACACCCCAGCCTGATGTGCCCCTCCCCCCAATGCTCTATGTGGGCGCAGCCAGTGGACGATGCAACCTGGGAAGGGGGAGCCCTGAGGATATGCCACCCACTCAGGAGGGCCGTGACCGCTGTGCTGTCTTCTGGCCGGGCTGGGCCGGGGGTCTTCGAGCTGCCTCCTGAACAAGGCAGGGCCACGTGAGCCCCTTTATGTCCTGAGCTCCCACCCCCTCTGGGCCCTCCTTCCTCCTGGTGCTAATTCAGGGACCCTGGGGGACTGCCCCTGGCCTGGCCCCTTCTCCAGCCTGCTTGGACCAGGGTCCTGGGTCTCCCCACCCGTACCCCAGAGATCAGGCCCACCGCCAGCTCTGCTGGGCTTGGCTCATTCTGGGCAGTGGAGGGGGGCACACCACCTGGGACAGGGAGCTTCCCCTGGGTTGCAGCTGGAGACCCCCATTTGCTTCCCAGCCTGATGTGCGCCTGCCCCCCTCTCACTGGAAGCGGTGAGGGGCGAGGGGCTCCCCTCCTGGGGGCAGCTGACACCTAGATGTACAGACACATCTCCCTGGTTGCAGCCACACTCGTCCCCAGAGGCACATTAGTGCACCTGCTCACAGGCCCTCTCGTGTGGGCTGTGGATGACCAGGCCCCATCTCGGCCCCTCCCCTAGGGACCTGCAGCCTGGTGCCCAGGGCCCAGGCCGCCTCCCACCTCAGCAGGGTGGGTGCAGGGGCCGCCCTGGACCTCAGCCTGGGTCCCCATCTCGGCTCTGCCCCTGGGTGGCTGGGATGAGAGGCCCTCTCTGAGGTGACCCTGAGCAGTGGCCATGGAACCCCCCCTTCCTCCTCGACTCCACCTGAGTCCTCGAGCTGTGAGCCTCCGCTGAAGTGCCCTTGCTGCCCGCTCTGCTTTCAATGTGTGATGAGGCCCCAATGTTCTTGACTTTCCCAGAGACGCAAATAAACAGTGTGAACAGCCCCAGGGCCTGGAGTTCTTGGATTTCACCTGCGTGGGGAGGGTACGGCCAGGCCAGCGGGTAGGGCGCCGCCGGTGTAAGGCTCACAGAGCCCAGGGAGCTGGTTTCTCCTGTCTGCGGCCCACGCATCCCTCAGACTCACCCCAGTGCTGTGGGTGAGGGAGTTGGTGGAGTTCCCACCTGCACCTGTGGGCATCTGAGCTGCACCTGGGCAGGTAAGGCCTGGAGGTAAGGGGGCAGCTTCCGGTGGCAGGCCTTCCTTTCTGTTTCCTGTGGAGTCCTCGGGTTCCACACCTGGTCCACCCCATCCTTTGGCTTTGAGGCTGCCCCTTGCCGGGCTCACAGCCCCCGGGGGGCCGACACCCCTAAGCTCTGCCGAGAAGTCAGCCCCTGGGAAATGGGTGGGGACACGGGGAGGAAGCATTTATGGGGGCTGCCACCCCTGCTTCTATCACTATGTGATCTGGGTGGGAGGAGTGGCTGCTCCCTCTGGGCCTCGGTTTGCCCACCTGTACAGTGGGCTGTGTGAACCCTGAGGGGGAGGCCACCCCAGTCTGGGAGCAGGAGAGTGAGTCCTCACCTCTCAACATGTGCCCCTCAACATGCTGGATGACCCAGTCTGCCCTTTCCCCCCGTGAGCAGCCCTGCCAGATTTGGAGCTGGGGGCCCACTGGATGGAAGAAGAGACTGAGGTTCAGAGGGGTCCCACAGTCAGCCAAGGGGCAGGTCAGGACAGAGCCCTAGCCCGGGGGACAGAAGCCCCATCCACTGTGTCCCCTCCCCCGTTGACTGACCACTGTGCCCAGTGGCCTGACTTTCCCGCAGACGCTGGGTTCCGTGGCTCTGGCAGGTCCTCTGCACCTCGACCAAGAATCAGGACAGCCAAGCACCTGGGACACCCACCACCCTCTTCGAGCCTCCGTGCCTCCCTCTGTCAGTGGGGCCCGGGCCCTGCCCATCCCAACGCTTTCTGGTGCCTTTATGTCCTCATTTGGCCCTTTATGTAGAAGTGGGCTGGGGGCATCTCCCAGCCCTGTGATGTCCCCATTTCCCGGAGGAGGAAACAGAGGCTCAGAATGGTTAAGTGGGATTTGAACCCAGGCCCAGCTTAACGCCCCCAGAGACTAGGAAGCTGGGCTGGTCCCAGAAAGGAGCTCTCTGGGGAAATGGCCCCAAAGGGTGGGTTAAGCCAGGTGGCACAGTGGGGGTTTGGACTTGAACCCCCACCCCCCGCCCCGAGAAACAGCAGCTGGTTCGTGGACCAGCCATGTGACCCCGGGCAAGGGACAGCGTCTCTCTGAGCTATGCTGAGAGGTGATGGGAAAGCCAGACGGCAGCTGGAAGGTTTCTGGGTGAGTTCTGGCTGCAACTTTGTGGGCTGGGGGCCCCTGGGGCCCGAGGGGCCGTGCACCATGGGCGTGGTGCCTGCCCTCTACTCTGTGGTGTCGTCTTTCTCCTCCTCCTCTGGACTTTGTTTCTTGAGCCCAGGTGGGGCCTGGGAGGAGGGGGTGCACCTGCTTCACGGGGCGGGGCTCTGTCCCCTGGCAACCTGGGGCAGGGCGGGGCTGGGAGGCCCCTGTGCCGTCCACAGAGTCAGAGCCAGGCTTGGAGGCTGCTGCGGCTCAGAGCCGAGAGGTGAGTCTGGGGAAATGGGGGGGCGGGGGTCCTGAGTGGGGTGGGCTCTTCTTTGGGCATGGGCGTTTGTGTGCCAGCGGCACCATCTGCTCACCGGCGGGGCCTTCAGGGTACAGGGAGGGAGCCCCCAGCCCCACCCTCAGCCCCCTCCAGACTCAGTGGGGTCCCAGGGGCTGGCGGGGGCCTCCCCTCGCTCTGTACCCGCTGGCTGGCTCTGAGGCCAGGTCTGTGCCCTTCCCACGCTGCACCCGCCCAGGGGAGCAGAGCCCCATCCCTGAACTTTGCCAGGTCCCCAGTCTCCACCCCGGGCTTCAGGACCCCAAATCCAAGGGGCCTTGATCTCTGACCCTCTAAGTGAGGGGCCTGACCGGCACCCCCAGGGCCAGAGGCACAGGGCCCCCCACTGGTTCTGGGAATTCTGGAGCTTTCTGGGGAGATGCTTAGCCCCAGCCAGCGCCCTGCTTGGGGAGGCCTTAAACAGCCTACAACCCTCCCGTGGGATCGGAGGGCTCCTAGGAGGGGGATGGGGCAGTCAGCGTGGGGAGGTGTCCAGCCTCTGGGAGGGCAGCTGGGATCCTGTGGGGCCGGTTCAGAGACTTGGCCCAGTGTCCAGGTGTGTCCAGGGGTTGGGCCTCTGCCAGCCAGGGTCCCGGAGACCGTAGCCCCGAGGGACAGAAGAAGCCCAGGAGCCCATCCCTGCTGAGCCCCAGGCCCCTCCAGCAGGCCTTTGCCCAAGGGCAGGAGGCCAGTCGCGGTGATGAGGAAGCAGGTGTGTGGCACCAGGGACCATAAACCCAGTTTCAGTTTTGGTATCAACAGGGTACAAAGCTGGGGCTGGGGAGGAGCCATCCAGGGGGGCTTCCTGGAGGAGGAGGTGGAGACTCCCTGGCTTCAGAACCTGTTGCTCTGTCACTCCCTGGTGTGACCCTTCTCTGGGCCTCGGTTTCCTCTGCTATATGTTGGGGAGAAGAATGGTTCCCCTCGTCACAGGCTCTTATGAGAGGCAAAAAAGCTGCCGGTGTGAGATGCCCAATTACGAGGACCCCCACCAGGAGCTGGGAGGCTCTGAGCGCTATTGCTACTCATTTGCACAGAGTCCACGAAGCCTCCAAGAGGGCGTTTCTCCCCGAGGGTTTCTCTGCGCCAGGCACCCACTCAGGCCTCCTTGATCCTCCCTACACCCGGCGGTGGGGTCAGCAACGTTCCACTTTACAGGCAGGGAGACTGAGGCTTTTTGAGAGGGAATGCCTGCCCCAAGGTCACTTCGAGATCGGTGGTGGATCCAGGGTATAAATAATAACATCAGCCACTGCCGTGAAAGCATTTATCGAGCGCCTACTGTATACCAGGGACAGGGCGCCGAGTCTTCACGGCAGCCCTTCGTGGTGGCAGCTGCGTGCTCTGGACTCTGCCTACTGTCCAGGTGTGGACACTGAGGTCGGAAGGGAGACTTGCCCAAGGACGCAGGCGAGGGGGACCCCACCCCACTGACCTCAGTGAATCACCCAGAAGGAATGGGCTGAGGAAGGAGCAGTCCCCCACACTGCCCCACCCACAGGCAGACTTGACACCCTCTGGGCGTGCGGTTCTTTTTCCCGGAACGCGGCTTATAAATCCTGCTGGGTGAGCCTCTGGCCCCGCACTAGGCAAATGGTTCTGAGTCAGTCCTGCCACACCTGCCCCCCGAGGGGAGCTGCAGGGCGCGGGCACCCGACCTGCCGTCCAGGGGGGGCTGGGGCTGGAGGGTTGTTTTGGAGGGGCATCCGGGTCTGGGCTAGAATGAGCCCAAACCCTGGGCCCTGAGCACCCAGAGTGAGAGTCAGCCACTGTGTACCTGCTGTGTACCAGACTCCGGGCTGAGGGAGGGGGTGCTCACCTGGCCCACTGGGAGGGCGAGAGGGTCCTGGCTGATGGCTTCAGGTGGGAGGTGACAGGCCTCAAATAGAACCCTCTCCCTTCAAAGAGATGTGCACCCCCAGCCACGTTCATCATTGGGACAGAGGCTCTGCCCGCTTGGCTGGAATTTATTACCCAAGCCTGCTTGTTTTTTAATATTGTTTTCTTAATTATAGTCTCAATATTTGAAAGATTGCGTGATGCTGCGTTAGGTGTAACATGGTTCCCCATGATCGACTTCATGTTCAGGGAGGGTCTGCATTTTTCTTTTTAAAACCATGTTTAGCTTTCACAAGCAAGTTGGTGTAAAAATGCAGCGATGGACCCAATAGCTCTGGTGGCACCGGGGGGCCAAGGCCGGGGGACCATGGTCGCTTGAGGAGTTGAGTTCCTCTCCTCAGCTGTAAAACGGTGGCTCCACACTGTGCCGGGCTGGGTACACACAGGATGATCAGGCCACAGGTTCTGAGGGTGGGGACAATCTGGCGGCGGGGGTGGGGGGGCTCCCTGGAGGAGGTGTCCTGTAGGCTGTAGCTAAGAAGGCTGTGGAGGAACAGAAATAAGGGTCGTTCTGGCACAGGCAGGAGGAAGAGGGTCGACCTTGGGGTCTGGTGCCTGCAGAGTTTGGGGGTTTGGCCTGAGGCCGGATGGCGGTCTTGAGAGCCCTGGGTAGGGTGTGAGGATGCCAGGAGTCACAGAGGTGTGAGAGCAAGTGCCAGGCCTTCACGACGGCTCCTGGAGCTGTGCTCAGAGGGAGCCGGGACTCTTGGGAGGGGGGCTGGGCCCCCTGGAGCACTGGGTCAGGGTGTCGCCCGGCCCAGCGGGACAAGGTCCAAGGCGCTCCTTAGCCCAGCCTGGCTTTATGGTGCTGAGGAAAAGGATTGTCTGGGATGGGACAAGGTGTCCTGCTGGACAGGTGCAGGAGAGAGAACCAGGGTGTGGGAGTCTGCTCGTCACCACCCCTCTCTGGGTCTCAGTTTCCCCACTTGACATCCCCAAGAGAGGGGCAGGCCCACTGGGCTCATCTGTAAAGGTCAGATGGAAAAAATCACAGAAGGAACCTCAGGGTGTGTGTGCCCTGGGAGAGAGGCTGTCTAGGGGTGGCCCTGGGTCTGGAAGCGGTGAACTGGGTGGAAGGCTTACCCTGCAGGGTGTGCAGTGTCTGGCAGAGGAGGTGGGAGGGGTACCTGCAAATGTTAGACACACAGGGGCCGAGTCGTTGGGTCAGTACAGGGGCACCTAGGGATTCAGGTGTGGCTGGATCCAGGAGCTCAAACAAAGTTTTTAGGATGCTGTGTTGGGATTGGGGGTGCTCTTAAGCAAGATGCGTCCACAAGAGGACACATATGGCCCCCCAACAGCTCTCGGCCTCATCCAACCAGCCTAATAAGCCCAGTGGGAAGAGGGTCCAATTTTCCACGTTAATTGCAAAGTCCCAGGATTTCACGTCATTGGCCAGGTTGCGTCACATGTCCATCCCTGAAGCAATCGCAGAGGCCAAAGGGTGGAATGTTCTGATTGGCAGGGCTGGGTCACCTACCCTTCCCTGGGCCAGTCACAGAGGCCACTTGGCCAGGACTTTGCCCTTGAAGGGAGTGGGATTGCACCTCCCCCCAGGTGCTCTGACCTGGTGACTGACATGTCTTTCTCTTCCCTCAGTGAGCCCAGATCTTCTCCACCCTGGGATCCTCTGGTGGGCAGAGACCCCAAGAACATGGACCGAGTGACCAGATACCCCATCTTCAGCATCCCGCACTCACCCCGTGTGGCCGGCATGGCCTTCAAAGGCGACACCAGCTACTCGTTTGAGCTGGTGGACGTGAGGTCCATGGCCAGAGGCTGGGGCCAGGATGAGCCAGTGGCATGGCCTGCTGACCACGAGGCCTCTCTGGAAATGGTGCAGACGGGGACACCCCTCAGCCTGCGTGACTTCCCCGGCCGGCTGGCCCCACAGCTGCCCTGCCCGGAGGACAATGAGACGGAGGTGAAGGCCTACCACCTGGAGGCTGGGGACACCCCGCCCTGGCGGCCACGTGACCTGGAGTGGGAACGCCGGGCGGTCATTCAGGACCAGGCGGTCAGGAAGAGCGGCACGGTGGCCATGCTCCGTGGCACCCCTGACCACGGGGAGCCCAGGAGCCCCGGCCGCCCGCAGTCCACGCCCCTGGAGGAGAACATGATTGACACAGAGCAGATCGACTTCCTGGCAGCCAGGCGGCAGTTCCTGAGCCTGGAGCAGAGGAGCGCTCCACCCGGGGCGGCCCACGCCCGTGCGGGGGTTCCTCGGATCCCACCACCTGGGGCCAGCCAGGCCTCCAAGGCCCTGAACGGGCCACCCCTGGTCAATGGGTATGTCGTCCCAGTCAAGCCTCAGGAGAAGGAGGTGGTCATGGACGAGAAGAGGGTCCACGGTTTACCCGCCAGCTCTGGTGCCCGAGCCTCGGATGACCCTGGTTCCTGGTCCCAAGAGGGGTCCCCGGAACCCGCCAAGGAGACGCCCATTGAGCGGGAGATCCGGCTGGCCCAGCAGCGGGAGGCAGACCTCCGGGAGCAGCGGGGGCTGCAACGGGCGGCCAGCCAGCAGGAGCTGCTGGAGATCCCGGCCAGGCCGCTGCTGAGCAAGGCGAGCCCGGCCACGGCCCCGCGGCCGCACAGGGGGCGCCCGTCGCTCTACGTGCAGCGGGACATTGCTCAGGGGTCGCAGCGCGAGGAGGACCACCGGCGCGAGGGCCTGCAGGTGGGCCGGGCGTCCACATCCGACTGGTTCTCCGAAGGCCCCCAGCCCATCCTCAGGAGAGTCCACAGCGCAGACTCCATCCTCAGCGCGACCCCAGATGCCAGCGCAGCCAGCCCCACACCAGAGGTGAGGAAGGTGAACCGCATCCCACCTGATGCCTACCAGCCATTCCTGAGCCCCCGGACGCCCCCGGGAGGATCCCCAGCCTTCCACACCTACCGCAAGCCCAGCGGTCTCTCTGCCGATGAGGCCAGGCCTGTGGGCTCTCCAAAGGCCACGGGGTCTCAGAGGCATCCCTCGGGATCCTCTGCAAAGCCTGCAAGCACAAAGCAGGAGCCTCCCCGGGGACCCCTGTGTGCCAACAGGGGTGTCGTGCGATGGGAGTACTTCCGCCTGCGTCCCTTGAGGTTCGGGGTCCCGGATGAGCCTGAGAAAGCTGAGGCCCCCCGAGTTTGGGGCTGGGAGGTGGCTGGGGCCCCGGCACTGAGGCTACAGAAGTCCCAGTCATCAGAGCTGCTGGAGAGGGAGGTGGAGAGCGTCCTGCGGCGGGAGCGGGAGGTGGCTGACGAGCGGCGGAGCGCTCTGTACCCTGAGGTCTTCTCCCTGCCTCCAGACGAGTGCGGTGACCAAGATTCCAGGAGCTCCTCCCGCGCATCTGGTGAGGCAGGGTCCTGGGAAGGGCTGCTTTGCTCAGAGTCTCAAAGGTTGGAGCAGAGGAGGGTGGCATGAGGAGCGTGAGGGTGCCAGGAGAGGCTGGGGGTGGGGGGGCATCTGGGGGACTTCGTCTACTACCCCGGTCAGCTGGTCTGTCTGCTTAAGCAGTAGCTTTTGGAGAAATAACTTTGCCTTGGGCTTTTTCTTTATGCATTTGGACACTTTGTTGTTAGGTGCATAAAGGTTTACAGATGTCCTAGCCTCTTGGTCGATTGCTCCTTTTCTGTCAAGGCAAAATACCCCCCGTGTGACTTTTAATGTTTTTCTCCTTGTGTGGTCGGCTCAGCTGTGGATCCAGTTTCTCCTAACTGGCTATGTGGGTCACTCTGTCTATCAGTTTTTGCAACCTGCTGTCTGCTCTGTCTGTCCATTCACCCATCTCCTTAACTGGTCCAGCCTCTTAGCCAGACTCTGTGTCCCTTGGGCTGGGGTCTGACAAATTTTCTGCCCTCAGGAGACCCCGGGATCCTCCCTGATGCCCTTTCTTTCCTTCCCTACCCCAGGCATCACGGACAGCTACTCGGTGTCTGAGTCACACGTTTTCACCCCCATCCATCTGCACTCCGGCCTGGTGTGGACGGCAGAGGCCTCAGCTGAGGATGCCCCCAGGCAGAGGAAGAAGAATGAGCAGTGGGTGAGTCTCGAGCCCTGCCATGCACTTGGAGGCCTGGACAAGGTCTGACGCTCCCCATTAGGGCCAGGGAAGGTCAGGCAAGGCTCAAGCGTGAGCTGGGTTTGACACCTGCCTCCCTCACTGCCCTGCCCGTGACTGTGCGCCTGTGTCCCCCACACGTGTGGCGCACGATGGGTAAACTGGGCCTCTCTGCATGTCTGGGCCACATAAGCAGGGTCCCCACCATGAGGTTGTCCCCCTGAGCCAAAGGCTGAGAGGCAGCTCCGCTTGGAGGAGGAGAGCTGTGGCAATCTATCAAAATCACCCTTATTATTTTCATGTGTTTATTACCATCATTGTTATTTCTGATTATTATCCACACCTCATGAGGGATGTCTCAGAGCTCTGCACACACTCTGCTTTTAACACCCTGGAGGGATGTCCTGTGGCCCATTCTCTGGAGAAAGCTGTAGTCGCCTATGCCCAGGGTCATACAGTCTGAGCTCCCAAGCCAGGACTTGAACCCAGGCCTGACTCCAAACCCCACATTCCTAACCATGAGGCCCTCTCCTCCCTGGGCGGGTACTGTTGACACCATGGAGAATAACACCAGCTCCAGCCTCGCCAATCTGGTGCTCAGAGACTGGCCCAGAGGTTTGGGGCAGAGTGGAGCCCAGGGGCCTGGGTTCAAGTCCCAGCCCTGCAGCTTGCCAGCGGTGTGATGGGCAAGACCCTACTCCTCTCTGACCCTCAGTCTCCTCCTCTGTAAAATGAGCATGATAATAAGAACAGCGCCCTTCCAACCTTAGAGTAGGGCCTGGCCACAGCAAGAGCTCCATAGATGTCAACTGTCTTTATTACGATGACGTTTACAAAGAGAAAACAGTTGCAAATGACGGACCGAGGCGTCACTGAGGAGAGCAGCATGGTGGATGGCTTTGAGTTTGGGGTGATTGGGGGGACCACGGTGGGCAGGGAAGACCTTCCCTTCTGCCCCAAGTGGTGACTAAGGGGGCTGTGCATTGAGTCCAGGGGGGCTCTGGGGTGGGCAGGGCTAGAGGGCCCTGGGGGCTGACATATGTTCCTTTCCTGTAGTATGCCGGCCTCAACCCCACTGACCAAGTCAACTCGGAGGTGAGTGTGCTCCTGGGGGCGAGGACCTGAGCCTTTCCCTCCCACATCTGTGCCCCCTGCCCTATTGCGTCAGGGCCCTCAGAAGCCCTTCTTCTGGGTGTGGGGACTTCCCTGGATACCTTCTTGATTGATAGTGTCTGCCTGAGGTGGATTTTTCTGTGACCTGCTTTTGATGCCTGTCGTGAGCATAGATTGTGGAAAGAGGTTCCATGTGCAGCCTCTTTACCAGATGGTTTTGGGGCTGACTCGGCCCAAGACAGGGGCATTTTCTTTGAGGGAGGCATTTCATCTGAGATGTGTAGAAGGCCAGCTACCTCAGTGGATTTGTGGAATACATTTGTGACCCTCTTTGAGCTGAGTCCAAAATGCCAGACCCGGGCATTTCCCTACTGTGGAGCTCAGCATGAGTTAACACATTCCTTGGCACTATTACTAGGAGTAGAGGGTCTGGAACAGAGGAGGGGATGGTCCTGCTTTACCCCTGCTCTAGGCCTCTCCTATGGGTTAGCAGCGAGGGGAGCTAGGACCTTTTGGGACCCCCTTTTGGGGGCGTTAGGACCCCGATGGGGACTTCGTGCCTCCTCTTGCAGGTCTTGGAGGCCACACGGGTAACCCGCCACAAGAACGCCATGGCGGAGCGCTGGGAAGCCCAGATCTATGCCAGCGAGGATGAGGATTGAGCCTGGGGCCGGGCGCCCACCCCCTGCCCTGCCCTGCCCTGGGCCCTGGGCCCTGGGAACTGCGGACCATCCTGAGCCCCCGCCTTAGGACATAGGTTCCTCTTTAAATCCAGATCCAAGAACCTCAAATCTCATGCTGCCAAGCCCAGGGGTGGACGCACTTTTGGGCTTGAGGTTTTTCTTTTCCGCTTTTCTTTTCCTGCAGAAATCGTTGTGCTTTCTGGGTCAAAAGCTGGGGATGACTCCTTCTGCCCCTATGATGTTGCCAAACGCTCCTGGGTCCGGGGAAGAAGGAGACCAAATCCCCCACCTCCAGATGTAATTGTTCCCGTTACTCTGAGAGGGGAGACGCTCAGCTCCTTCTTCTGGGACATCCCAATCTAACAGGGGAGACCTGCCCTGCTCCAGCCCTGGGAAACCTCCAGTCTGAGGGCCAGCCCCGGACAGAGAAAAGGGCTCAACGTGGGGTCTGAAGGGGGTCCTTCTGTCCCCCCATGAAATAAAGCAGCTGCGGGGCCGTCCCCCGCCTGGTGTGGTCGGCCGCCCTGGACCTCTCCCTTCCCCTCTGCCTGCTTCACTTCTCTGGGTGATGTCACTGCCCCCAGGGCTGCTGCTTCCTGCCTCTGCCCCTACCCCACCCGGGCTGTCCCCCACATCCCTGAGTGTAGTATACAGAAGGTGCTCAAGCAGTGCTTGTTCAGTGAGCAAGTGACCGTCTCAGTTCTCCCACGTGGCCCCGTCAGTCATGCTCGGAGCACTTATTAAGCGCTTGCGGAGTCCCCAGCCCTTCTGGCTTCCATATTCGGAGCACTTATTAAGCGCTTGCGGAGTCCCCAGCCCTCTGGCGTCAGGGGAAGTTGGAGGGGTCTTTAGTTAGGCTCCGCGTGTGCACCAGGGGCACAACCCCCGCAGAGAAGGTCATCGTGGGCAAGGCCATGGGCAGCGGACTCAAACCTGGCTCTGCTGCCCCTCTGTGTGGCCAAGGGGCCCCTCCACCTGCCCTGCCTCCGTTTCCCGCCCCCACCCATGGGGATGGTGATGGGACCCCTGGCCTTGACCCCAGAATGACCCCGATGGCAGCCCCCTCCTCCCACCAGCCTGGGCCTCCAGAGGCTAGGAGCAACTGGTGGCACCCAGCCAGCAGGGCCTGTCCCCTCCTGCTGCCCCCGGCCCCTCTCCTCCTTAAAACTCCTTCCCCTGCAGTCGCCGCAGGGAAAACGGCCACAGCTATTCTAAGAGCTGCATCTTGAAAGCGGCCCACGTGGGCCAGGGAGGCTCTGTGGCCTGAAATAGCTGAGGCTGCGGGTCTCCAAGGGTGCCCGGGGCAGGGGTAGCTGAGGTCGAGGGGGGCTGCTTCGGGCAGAACAGGCCATCTGAGGCAGGAGGGCATCTGTCCTCATGGGGAGCGCCTGGGCCCGGCGGCGTGCCCCTCGGTGGCCAAGGTCAGCTCTTCTCTGGGGTTCCAGCCCCAGGAACCAAATGTGGGCCCCCGCCCTTCAGGAAAGCATTTTGGGGCTTTAGATACAACCTGCCTGAGTCTCGCCAGGTCCTCCCCCATGTCCCAGCACATCCTTACCCTGGTGTCCATGGGTCGGTCCCCCTGGTCCCCCTGCTCTGAGGATGTGAGTCTCCTGGGGTGACTGGAACAAGTCATCGTGAACAAGGGGCTTAAACCAGCACAGATTGGTTCTCTGACAGTCCTGGAGGTCAGGAGTCCGACTCGGGTCTCACGGGGCTAAATCCAGGTGTGGGCAGGGCTGGTCCTTCCGGAGGCTCCAGGGCAGCATCGGTTCCTGCCTTTTCCAGCTTCTAGAGGCGCCGCATCCCTGGCTCGCGGCCCCTCCTGCATCCTCACAGCCAGCAGCGCAGCATCTCCCGTCTCTCTCTGCCTCTGACCATCCTGCCTCCCTCTTATAAGGACCCTGGGATGACGCTGGGCCCCTCGGGGAATTCAGGGTCCTCCCCATCTCAGGGGTCTTAACTCAATCCCACCTGCAAAGTCTCCTCTGCCCCATGACACGTCTGCAGTTCCCGGGACCAGGACGGGGACGTCATGGGGCCGTTATTCTGCTGACCAGACACAGAAGGACACACAGTGTGTGGTTCCACTCACAGGGGGGCCCTGGGGGAGTCAGATCCACAGAGACAGGAAGTAGATGGTGGGGGGCCAGGGGCCGGGGGAGGGTGGGGAGTCAGGGTTTCATGGGGACAGAGCTTCAGTTTGGGAAGATGAGAAAGTTCTAGAGGTGATGGTGGGATGGTTGCACAACAATGTGAGTGTGCTTAATGCCACCGAGCTGTGCGCTTAAAAATGGTGAAGATGGTGAATTTTATGTTCCGTGTATTTCACCACAAGTTTTTGAAAAGAGAGAGAGAAAAGTATTCTCTCGCTTGAAGACCTCAGAAGCCCCTTGGGAACAATCCAGGAATGATCCAGTTACTGGCTTAAAAAGATGAGGAGTGTCCTGAAAAGTGCAGCGTCCTTGAAGTTCTTGATTCGATGAGGCTGGTGGGAAGGTCTTGCTTTGATGATTCACTTTTCGTTTAATTCTTCTCACCGGCCTCTGCCCTTAAGGAACGAAGAGAGAATTCTATCCACCTGCCAGGCTGCCGTCCCACAAGGCTCTGGGCGAGAGGTTTAAATGAAGTCTTAGTGCAATTCCCAAGGTGGGGGGGGTTCTGTCTGGATGGGGGCCGAAGTGGGGACAAAGCCTGGGTCTGCGGGTCCCGCGGCCGTTCAGTCTTTCCTGGTTTCCTCCCAGCTTGGGGTATATGAGCCGGGGAGGGAGGGAGTTTTCTCGAAGGCCATTAGAAAGGCTGAAACACAAGCCGAGTTTCCAACTGAAAAGCCAGAACCCTTGCTCACTCTCAGCGTTTTTCACCTTCTCTGGCAGCATCGCTCTTATTTAGTTAACTCCTGCGGGACCACGTGGGGATCAGGGTCCAGGAGCCGGGCTGCCACTCCGGGCTCTGGGGCTCACTCCCTGTGTGTATCCGTCAACTTCTGCTGTGTGACAACCATCCCAGCCCTCAGTGCTCCAACAGCAACTGCTACGAGCTCATGATCCTGTGGTCAGCTATGGAGGTGCTGCCTGGTCTGAGGGAACGCTCACCCACACGTCTATCGGCCAGGGTGGCAGGGGGAGGGATGGGAGATAACATTCAGACGCCCGGTTCCATTGAAAATCAGGCCAACGATGAATGACTTTTCCAGTATAAGTATATCCCGTGCAATGTTTGGGACATCTTTACGCTAAATAAAAACCACTCATTGTCTCTTTGAAGGTCAAATGTAAGTGGACGTCCTGGGTTTGTATTGGCTGAATCTGGCCGCCCTGGACAGGGCGCCACGGCCGGATCTCGGTCAGACTGGCGGGCTCATCTCCAAGGTGCTCACAGGAGCCCCGGGCACAGCAGGAGAGGCAGGTTCCAAAGCACCAGCATTAGCGTGATGCTTGTGTCACACTGGCCGCTGTCCCTCTGGCGACGCCACGGGTGTGACCAGCCCTGAGTCAGGACAGATGGGAACTGCAAGGCTGGGTGGCCACGGGCACTTCCTCCACCTGGAGGGGCAGGTGGACCCTACGTCAGTCACGCTGCCCCTTGGAGGTGACGGGCTGTACGTACTGGGCTGGAAGATGTGCAGACACCCACTTAGCGGCTACAGGGCCAGCTGTGACAGTTGGGGCCCCAACGGTGCTCCTGGACAAGCAGGCTCGTGTATGAGGGAGAAAGCGGCGGCGCCTCCGTGCCTGACATCCAGCGGAAGTGTCCTCACAGAGTATGGGGCACCCAGTGCCCTCCCGGGAAAGAGGCAGGTCCTGCCCTAGTATAGGGGGAATCCATCAAAGGCCCTGATTGTTGAGGGGACGATGTCCAAGGCAAAAGTCACAGAGAATCCCCCCTACTGTCTTAGGTCACAGATGTGCCCACGTTCATAAAGGCAGGTCAAAAATAGCACACGTGGACTTCCCTGGTGGCACAGTGGTTAAGAATCTGCCTGGCAATGCAGGGGACACGGGTTCGAGCCCTGGTCCGGGAAGATCCCACATGCCGTGGAGCAACTAAGCCCGTGCGTCACAACTAGTGAGCCTGCTCTCTAGAGCCCGTGAGCCACGACTACTGAGCCCATGTGCCACAACTACTGAAGCCCGCGCACCTAGAGCCCGTGCCCCACAACAAGAGAAGCCACCGCAGTGAGAAGCCCGCGCACCGCAACGAAGAGTAGCCCCCGCTCGCCGCAACTAGAGAAAGCCCGCGCGCAGCAACGAAGACCCAACGCAGCCAAAAATAAAATAAATAAATAAAAATAGCACACGTGAGTCAGCACAGCAGTGAGCTGGCACGCAGGGAAGGATGAAGGGGGCTCTTTGGCCTTGCCTGGAAATTTAATGTTCAATCACTAGGCTGTGTGAGTGGGTAGCTTAGAGACTGGGTATTGATTACTGCAGAAAAGGGACTTTGGGCAGATTGGCTGTATTACTTAGCATTTGCTGTGGAACAAACGAACCGACTTAGCTGCTTTAAAAACAGTTATGTATTTCCCCACAGTTTCTGAGGGTCAGAAGGCCAGCACAGGGTGGCTGGGTCCTCTTCTCAGGGTCCCACCGGGCTGTAATCAAGGCGTTGGCTGGGTTGCGTTCTCATCTGTAAGCGTCTGCTTCCAGGCCCCTTCGGGTGTTGGCAGAATTACTTTTCTACATTTGTAGGACTAAGGTCCAGTTTCCTTGCTGGCCACCCCAGGTCCCTGCCACACGGCCCCCTCCACCAGCGGTTCAGCACATGGCTGTTTGCTGCTCCCCAGACTTTTATGAACGCCTCACCTGATTAGGCCAGGCCCACCCAGGAAGATCTCTCTTTCAATCAACTCAAAGTCAGCTGATTTGGGGACTTTGATTGCCTCTGAAAAAGCCCTTCACCTTTACCAAATAATGTCTCACCCACACTCAAGGGGGTTGCGCACGGTGTGTACACGAGGACAACTCAGAATTTGGGCCATTTTGGGGGGACCTAGCATGGGGTTTAGGGCATGGGCTCTGGTGGGAGAAGTTGGGTCCGAACCTCATCCCCAGTTCCTCCTCTTCGCCCTCGACATCTTAAACGGGCGGCAGGGGGCTGGATTCAGAACACAGGCCTCTCTTGGCCATCAACATTAAAATTTTTTTTTCTCTTTTAAGGAATTTGCAATGTTTAAAAATCAGGAGGGCTTCCCTGGTGGCGCAGTGGTTAAGAAGCCGCCTGCCAACGCAGGGGACACGGGTTCAAGCCCTGGCCAGGGAGGATCCCACATGCCGCAGAGCAGCTAAGCCCGTGCGCCACAACTACTGAGCCTGTGCTCTAGAGCCCGCGAACCACAACTACTGAGCTCGTATGCCACAACTACTGAGCTCGCGCTCCACAACAAGAAAGGCCCCCGCTCACTGCAACTAGAGGAAGCCCACGCACAGCAACGAAGACCCAACGCAGCCAGAAGTAAATAAATTTTAAAAAAATAATAATTTTTTTTAAAAATCAGGAAATTTTAATAAAATCTGGATTTCTTGCTTTTCTTGAGAAAGCTGTGCATGGCTGTGGATGGGCAGCTACAAGCAGATCCTGTGGGGAGAACCCCTCCCAGTGTGTTTCACCACATCTCTCTTCCACAAGAGAAGAAACTATAATTGGATAAAAATTAGCGACGGCCTTGCTGAGAGAAGTTCCTTTAAAAATAAATCCTCCTTTACATCTTTTTTAACTTTCCAGTCCCTGCCACGCTCCCCCACTCCATCTGCCTCTCACACAGGGCTATGCCTATACCCAGCGGCAAATTTCCAGGCAGTGCCTTCCAGCGGGATTGCATTTCGGGGTAGAAACGGGGTCTGAGCTCTGAGGCTGTTTGCAGGGCCCCAGCACCCCACTTTTCAAAGGCAGTTGCTGTTGTGGGTTAAATAAAGTCCCCCCCCCCAAATTCATGTTCAGTGAAAGCTCAGAATGTGACCTCACCTGGGGATTGGGTCGATTGACTAAAGGTCTTTGGATTGCAAGAAAGAAAAAAAGGCTGATGCAAAGTCAACTCAAATTGGCTTTGGTAATACTGGGATCTACTGGTTCGTGTAAGTGAACAGTCAAAGTAGGACAGCTTCCGGCTCAGCTGGTTCCAGCCCCCAAACAGGGTATTTGGGTCCCTCTTCACTGTTGAGAGCCCCAGGTTCAAGTCCCAGCTCTGCCGGCCTCAGTTTCCTCATCTGTAAGGAGAGGTAGTCTCAGTGACCCCTCCCAAGGTAGGTGGTTATGAGGGTTACCAGGCGTCTGGCACACAGTCAGGGCTGCATAAATGTTAGCTCTTGTTGCTTTATGGACCAAGTAAAGGAATCCTCGCCAGATAATCAGGGACTCAGGTGCAACTTCTTGTTATCAAGGCCTAGGGGAGCAAATGCACGCTGCCACCAGAGGGCGGAAAAACACCAACAACGCAGCAGTCGCTTTCACCCAGCACGAGAAACCTGCTTCCCACTCCTCTAATTGGCTGGCGTTTTCCCAGAATCCCCGAGGGCCCAGGCTGGAGAAAACGCAGCCCCCAACCCAGAGAACGACCCGAGCTGGTGGAGGTAAGAAAGAGGGGTGTGGGCAAAGCAGCACGGAGCCCTACTAGAGGAAAAGAGTTGCCTTCTATATGTGTTTCTATGTATTTAAAAATCTTTTATTTATTTTTTTCCTGGAACGCTAGTTGAACAAAGTCGAAAAATTGAAAAGTGGGCATATTGAAACGGCGTTATTTGAGGCTTAAATACGTACATTTTATTTATATTCCAAACAGAAATTATGCTTTTGTCCACAGTCCTGTCCCTGCAAACGGTGTTTCCTGCCTTGGTTTCCTGCTTGGGACCAGCTGAGTGTCTGGATAGCAAAGAGCCTCTGGCATCTCGAGAGAACTCTAGAGACGTGGAGGTAATATTGGGGGGGCTCGTTGGCCAGGTCCCCACTATGGGCACGTTGTCAGGTGGGATTCGGAGCAAGGCAGGGTGGGGTGGGGCCCAGGGGCTTCTGAGAGAGACCCCATGCACTCCTCTCTCCCTCCACAACCTGCTGGGGCTCCACGTGGCCGAAGGCCAAAGTCCACAGACAGCACAGTCTCCAAGCCATTCGCTCATTCATTCATTCAAGTCTCCAAGTGCTGGTCAGACCAGCGGCAGGAAATCACAGCAGCCCACCTTTGTGTGCGCTTAGGGAAACCGTTCTAAATCATTGCGGTCTTTAGGCCTCGGAAATAGAACCCACCCACTGCTCGCCCTCCGCGACCCCCACCCAGGCTGGATTCCAGCACCCCTCCCCCATCCTCCTACCATCCCCCACCCCACATCCTCCACCGCTTCCCCCACCTTCCCCCGCAAACATTCCCTCCCCCTATCCCCCCATCCCCCCGCCATTCCTCCAACATATACCCTACCCCACCCCATCCACCCCTCCCGGACCCCCGCAGTCCACTCCCCCCGCCCCCGTCTCCCGGTGCCGCCCACGGCCTGTTCTCCCCGAAGCCGCCAGAGGACACTTGTGAGCAGCGAGCGGGGCGCGTCCCTGCTCTGCCAGCCGCGCTGGGGGCTCGCGCGTCCCTCCGGGTGAGAGCCGAGACCTCCGCGCCCCCGGGTCCTGCACGGCCTTCCCTGAGCTCCAGCCGCGTGGGCCTCCTTGTGGGTGTGTGCCCAACACACCCGTCCCGGCGCCTTTGCACATGCCAGAACCCCCAGGTACACTCGTCCTCAAATGCCCCTGCACGCGGTTCCTCCCCGCTGCGCGTCTTGCCCCCCGCCATGTGCTATTTGCTCAGTAAATACTGCGTGAACAACTGCGCCCACGGAGGCTGCACCCTCAGCCTGTGAGTCAGGAACAGACGAGGACTCCCAGGCCCAGCGGGAAGCGCCGACAGGACCCCGTCACGCAGCCTGGCTGTCCGAGGCCCCTGGGGGGGCGCCAGGCGGCCACGGGCCGGGGGCTGGGGTGAGGAGAGCTCCTCTCTGGGCTCAGGTCCCTCCTGCGCCGACCTCACGGGGCGAAATGAGGCCATCTGGTCAAGTGCCCAGGTCCCGGCACACAGTAGGTGCTGAATAAATGTCTGCTGGCTGATGCCCGGAGGAGGGGGCTCCCTAGGGCTGCCACCTGCCTGGCCTGGGTCTCCCCCTTGTCTGTTTATGGGAGTCGGCTTTCCAGCCCGCAGCGGGGGGGCTGGGCAGTGGGGGCACCCCAGTGGCGCAGGCCAGTGGTGGCGGGTTCTGATGTGGAGTCCAGGTGACACAGCACTGGTCCCAGGGGCAGACCAAGGGGAAGCCTGGAAGCTGCTGGGAAAGAGAGGCACTGTGACACCCCGCCCCCAGGCTTGGGTTCAAGCCCAGAGTCCCTCCTGCTAAGCTGGTCACTTTGGGCACTTTGCTCACCCCCTCTCTGCCTCAGTCTCATTTGGAAGGTGGTTGGGTGGTCATGAGGTGATTGTGTGCCATAGGCTCCCAGAGCTTTGGTGCTGAAAATAACGCACAGGATGCTGGCCGATATGGGCCAGCCCTTGGGAAGGACTCACTGCGATCCGGACACCGTGCTTCTCAGTGTACAAGCCCCGGCTCGCGGGGTCCTGACCATTATCAGCAAAGCGCTTTCACTGTCCCCATTGTTTAAAAATTGAGGTAAAATTCACATAACGTAAAACTAACCCTTCACCACCTTAAATATACAATTCAGTGTTTTTTTAGTGCGTTCACAAGGTTGCATAACCACCACCTCTATCTAATTCCAGAACATTCCATCACCCCAAAAGGAGCCCCCGTCCCCATCAGCACTCACACCCACCCCTTCCGCCAGCCCCTGACAACCCTGAACCCACTCTGTGTCTGTGGATTTGCCTGTTCTGGACGTTTCCCATCAATGGAATCACACACTGTGTCCTCCTCCGTCTGGTTTCTCACACTGAGCATCGTGTTCTCAAGGCCTGTCCACGTTGTCGCGAGTGTCAGTGCTTTTCTCCTTTTCATGGCTGAGTGATGTTCCTGTGTGTGGAGGGACCACATTTGTGTATCCATCAACTGTTGATGGACATTTGGGTTGTTTCCACTCTGACTGTTATGAATCGTTCTCCTATGAACATGCGTGTAGTTTTGTGTGTGTGTATGTATGTATACATTTGGGCATATACCTAGGAGTGGAATTGCTGGATCATACAGTAATTTTATGTTTAACTTTTTGAGGAACTGCTGCCTATTTTCCACAGCTGTTGCACCATTTTACATCCCACCAGCCATGGACAAGCGTCTGATTTCTGCAGTGGGAGCTGCTGCTGCTTCTTTTTTTTAATAAATTTATTTTTTTAATTTATTTTTGGCCGCGTTGGGTCTTTGTTGTTGCACGTGGGCTTTCTCCAGTTGTGGCGAGCGGGGGCTACTCTTTGTTGCGGTGAGCGGGCTTCTCGTTGCTGTGGCTTCTCTTTGTTGCAGAGCACGGGCTTCAGTAGTTGCAGCACACGGGCTCAGTAGTTGTGACGCATGGGCTTAGCTGCTCCATGACATGTTGGATCTTCCCAGACCAGGGATTGAACCCGTGTCCCCTGCATTGGCTGACAGATTCTAACCACTGCACCACCAGGGAAGCCCACTGGGAGCTTCTCATAAAACGAAGCACCCAGCTGGGGAGGTGAGTGGCTCAAGAGGTGGCCTGGAGCTGGTGAGGACTCTTCCTGCCCCACAGGCTGACTGTGGGTCCCCAGGCCTGGTCTCTTCTCTCACCCTCAGGCTCCACATCTGGGCCACGCCATCAGCCTGCCCCATGTCTGGTATCTCGTGGATGAGGCAGGAATTAGTATGGAGAGGAGGAGAGTTGGCGAGGGAGGAGTCTGGGTCCCGGCTGTGTGGCTTGTAGCTTAGCTTCTCTGAGCTGCAGTTTCCTCCTCTGTAAAATGCGACAAGAGGAAAACAGTCTGGACGTTCTTAAAAAAATGATCATGTGGTCCAGCACTTCCACTCCTGGGTACGTGCCCCAAAGAACTGGAACAGGTATGTAGACAAACCCTTGTACACACATGTTCACAGCAGCACAGTGCACAACAGAGTGGACACAGCTCAGATATCCATCAGCTGATGACTGGATACACACACTGTGGTCCATCTGTACAATGGAAGTCCATCAGCTGATGACTGGATACACACACTGTGGTCCATCTGTACAATGGAAGTCCATCAGCTGATGACTGGATACACACACTGTGGTCCATCTGTACAATGGAATATTATTTGGCCGTTGAAAATTGAAACACTGATTCTTGCTACAGTGTGGGTGAACCTTGAAAACATAATGTTGACTGAAAGAAACGAGACACAGAAGGACAAATATTATGAGTCAATTTATATGAAGTCCTTAGAAAAGGCAAATTCACAGAGGAAGAAAGTAAATAGCGGTCACCAGGGGCTGCAGGAGAGGGGGTGGGGTGACCCCTAATGGGGACGGGGCTTCCTTCTGAGGTGATGAAAGTGCTCAGGACTCAGACCGTGGTGATGGTCGCACAACTCTACAGAACGTACTACACATCCCTGGATGGTCCACTTTAAAATAATGAATTTTATGGTATGTGATTACATCTCAATTAAAAGAAGACGCTTCCAGAGCTTTTCCAAAAGCGGCTGCCCCCTCTCACCTTCCTGTCGGAGGTATCAGGAAGTTCCTATTGCTCTTGGTCCAGGCCAACACTCAGCATTGTCCGTATTTTTGTTCCAGTGGTTCTCATGGAGTGAGGTGGCCCCTCACTGAGGTCTTACGCTGCAGGCAGGCCACATGGGGTTCAAGCTCATTGGCCATTGGGGTGTCCTTCAGGACCTGACCTTTGAGGTCTTTGGCCCATTTTTCTTCAGTTGGGTAGTTTGGTTTTTGTCATTGATTTGCAAGAGTTCTTTACGTATTGTAGACCCTAGTCTTTCGCTGGATTATACACTGCAAGCATCTTCCTCCACTCTGCACTTTGCCTTTTGACTCTCCTAATGGTGTAATTGGACAGACTCACTTGTTTAAAATAAAAGACTAAATGTTTTAATTAGAAATAAATTTTATATGCAAGGAGGCTCAGCTCATGAGTCACGGGGGAGAGAGTTTACCAACAGTCGCATTA
Source organism: Aethalodelphis obliquidens (assembly GCF_003676395.1). Lineage (NCBI taxonomy): Eukaryota > Metazoa > Chordata > Mammalia > Artiodactyla > Delphinidae > Aethalodelphis > Aethalodelphis obliquidens. Next base: position 14,177,120 of record NW_020837997.1, on the reverse strand, counting down.
GCTTTTCTACGCAGAGGGCAGAGGGAATGAGATCGGCTTCATTCACAGATGAAGAGACGGAGGTTCCCAGAAGCACCCTGACTCGTCCTGGGTCACCTGGGGCAGCAGCCCCAGCTCTCTGCTTCTGCCCTTGCTTTGGGAGGGATGTTTCCAGAAGACACACCTCTTGGCCCACATGAGGGTATTTCTGAGCAGATTTGCAGGTTTGGCATGAAACCCTCAATTTCAAGTTACAAAACCTCATTTCCTGCCAAGGCAAATAGAAAAGGCCGGGGACGGAGAGGCCACTGTTTATGTCTCGTCCACTCCGGCTGGCCACCCTCATAGGTCAGTCATGTAACTACATGGTGTGGAGTGAGGACGTGGCCACACGCAGGGGTTGCGGAGGACCTCGGTCACCTGGCCTGAGCTGGACGCTGCTGCTGGGGCCCATCCCCCACACGGGGTCTCCATGTCCAGCGCTGGGTCCTCTTTGCTCCTCCCCTGGGGGGGTTGCTGGGAGGAGCCAGAGTGGGCAGCCAGGAGGCACTGAGTGATAGGCGCCCTGCCTTTCTGGGCATTAAACATTTGGGGTCTGGAAAGTCTGCTCCTGGATATATATACCCAAAATAATTGAAAATAGGTATTCAGAGAAAAACTTGTACACATACGTTCACAGCAGCACCATTCACAACAGCCAAAAGGTGGAAACCAACCAAATATCCATCCACAGGTGACGGATAAACACAATGTGGTCCCTCCACATGTGGGAACATCACTCAGCCGCGAAAAGGTGTGACGCCCTGGCACTGGCTACAATGTGGGTGGACCCTGAGAACACGATGCTCGGTGAGAGAAGCCGGACACCAAAGCCCACATAGTGTGTGATTCCATTTACGTGAAACGTTCAGAACAGGCAAATCCACAGAGAGAGAGAGAGAGTGGGCTCATGGTTGTCGGGGGCTGGGGAGGGGGATGGGGAGTGACTGCAGATGAGGATGGGACTTCTTTTTGGGGTGATGGAATGTTCTGGAATCAGAAGTGATGGTTATACAACAGTGTGAATGCACGAAATGCTGCTGAATAGTACTTTTTAAATGTACAATTTTATGTGAATTTTATCTCAGTATTTTTTAAAGCTTAATTTTAATTTTATATTGGAGTAGAGTTGATTTACAAGGTTGTGTTAGTGTCAGGTCAACTCCGCAGGCGTAGAAAGCCTGGGAGGGCCGTCCAGGCCCCACCCCAAGCCTCAGCCCCAGCCCAGGTGCTTCCCAGCCAGACACATCCCCACACCCGCGCAGGGCACCGGTTTTTCCTCCTTTTCTTTCATTTCTCTCCCTCTCTCTCTCTTTTTTATTTGGAGTTATTATATGTATTTTTAAGCTGCTTTGTCGGGTATGAGTGACTTCAGCTGGGCGCCCACATTGGAAGCGGCCCTGCGATGTTCCCATGGGCCTGCCCGTGACATCGTGGTCACAAGAGCAGAGCAGAATCAGGACTTTTTTTTTTTTTTGGAAGTTTAGTTGATTGACAATACTGTGTTAGTTTCAGGTGTACAGCAAAGTCATTCAGTTATATATATATATATATTTTTTTCCAGATTGCTTTCCATTTAGGTTATTACAAGGTATTGAATATAGGTCCCTATGCTAGAATCGGGATTTTGCAATGCGTCATAGGATAAAACTGCCACACACGTGGCTTAACCGGCCCAGAATCTGCAGTGTCTCCCATCCCCCGCCCGCCTCGGGGCCCTCATCCCCAGGACCCCCCGCGGACCTCGGGATCCTTCGAGAAGTAATTACGCATTGTACACATGCGAGGGTTTGGATGGACGTAACACACGTGCAGCTATGACCTGCTTTGGTTCTGGTGGCTCCGCTGGCTGCCTTGGGGCTCAGAGCCCTGCTGGAACCAGACCTCCACCTGCCCTTCCCGGGGACGCGCCGGGGAAACCGAGGAGGGGGAGCGGGCGCCCTAGGGCGCTGAATCCTCACGAGACTGTCCATGTAGGGATGTGGGTGACAGTCTGGCCCCTTGGACGGTGGTAGAGTCACCGGTGGGCAAGAGTCGCCGCAGGGCCTCGGTCCCCCTGGCCAGCGGCCACCGAGCGTTCAATGGGTCCCTGCGGGCACCCCTGGCCTCATGGCCTCAATGCCGCCCCCCATCCCGGAGCACGGGGCATCCACTCCGTGTCCCTGCCCTCTCCCCCAGGGCTGCCCAGTCGCCCCACAGACCCCGTGGCTGCTGCCTGAGTGTTGTGGAAAGGTCTCCCCGGGGGGGGGCGTCCCCCAGTCTGCCTGACCCCTCCCCGCAGACGCAGCCCCCCAGGAGCATCCCGCCCCCACCCCCCGTGGCCTCAGTGTGTCTGCCTGTGAAATGGACGGGGCGGAGCTGCGCTGGGGTCCCACGTCCGCTGCTGAGGAGCCAGGAGGGAATGGACCAGGTGGGCACAGGGGAACGGAGGTGGAGTCTGACCGGAGAGAACAGACACTCTGACCGTGGGCGCTGCTTTATAAACCTCCCCGGAAGGCAGACAGGACAGGCCCCCCAGGCCCGGAGGAGACCCAGGGGGACCCGGATGCCCGCAGCCCCCAGGGGCTCGGGGTTGGGAGGGACAGGGCTCTGCTGGGGGCTCCAGTGAGGGACGCCCTGCCGGGATGGAGGCCCCGCCCTGAGCTTGGGGACGGACGGTTCAGGACAAGGAAAGAAGGAAGAGCTGGACAGCGGGGGGCCCGAAGGAGCGTGGGGGGTGGGAGCAGGTGGGCAGCATCCCACAGGGCATCTGTCCAGAGGCCGGTGGCTGGCTCCAGCCCCTCAGAGGGACTAGCGCTGGGGAGGCTGGGGGCTGAGGACCAAAGTGGCCCTGACCACACCCAGGCGGCTGGTCTGAGCGGGATACCTGGTTCTGAGCCTCGGGAGAGGGTGGCCGGCCGGCACACCAGCCCTATTTATAATGGGAACCCATGGAAAGTTCTCCTGGCTTCACCGAGCTGCTCTCATCTATAAGTCGTTGCCAGGATGAAGATTCCACCCCAGGGAGCGGCGAGGAGGCTCCGCCTCACCCCCTCCCAGCCCTGAACGGGCCTTGGACGTTAAAACTGCTGGCCAGCTGTTCCTCAAAAGGTCAGATGTGAGGGGCTTCCCTAGTGGCGCAGTGGTTGGGAGTCCGCCTGCCAATGCAGGGGACACCGGTTCAAGCCCTGGTCCGGGAGGATCCCACATGCCGCGCAGCAACTAAACCCATGCACCATGGCTGCTGGGCCTGTGCTCTGGAGCCCGCGAGCCACAACTACTGAGCCCACATGCCACAACTACTGAAGCCAGTGCGCCTAGGCCCGTGCTCCGCAACAAGAGAGGCCACCACCATAAGAAGCCAGCCCACCACAACAAAGAGTAGCCCCCGCTCGCTGCAACTAGAGAAAGCCCGCGCGCAGCAACAAACACCTGACACAGCCATAAATAAATAAATAAATAAATTTATTTTTAAAAAAGGTCAAATGTGGAATTGCCATGTGACCCGGAAGTCTCCCTCCTGGGTGGAAATAAAGTGAAAGCATGAGTCCACACAAATTCACCCACATCCGGAGCACTACGGGAAGAGGCGGACGCACCCAGATGCCCATCCACCAACGACGGGTGATTGCGACGTGGTCCCTCCACACAAGGGAACATCGCTCAGCCACGAAAAGGAGGGAAGCCCTGACACCCGCTACAGCGTGGACGGACCCTGAGACCACGATGCTCAGTGAGAGAAGCCAGACACAGAAGGACACACAGGGTGTGATTCCATTGATGGGAAACGTCCAGAACAGGCAAATCCACAGACAGAGAGTGGGTTCCTGGCTGTCAGGGGCTGGGGAGGGGGATGGGGTGACTGCTGATGGGGATGGGGCTTTTTTTTTAGGGTGATGGAATGTTCTGGAATTGGATGGAGGTGATGGTCCCACAACTCTGAATATGCAAGAAAGCACTGAATTGTATACTTGTATAATTAATCTTTCTCTGCATAATTTAAAAATATCTTTACTAGTTTTTTGCACAAATTAATTTATACAATACAGCAGGGTATATTTTTTTCTAAAAGCCTGTCCCAGCTCATCATTTCACGTAATTCCATCAAGCCATGTCTCTAGGAGCAAACACTTTCTCCCCTCAGCTTCACTGAGGTATGATTGGCAAATAAAAGTGGACATTTAACGTGCAGCATGTGATGGTTTGATATATGTTTACCTTGTGAAACGATGACCCTGATCAAGCTAATTAACACAGCCATCGCCTCAAGTGGGTACCTGTGCTTTTGTGATGAGAACATTTTTACGATCTGCTTTCTTAGCAGCTGTCAAGCACCAATGCAATATTATTAACTATTATCACCGTGCTGCACTTCAGACCCCCAGGACCTATTCATCTTATAACTGAAAGCTTCTTCCCTTTGAGGAGCATCTCCCCACTGCCCACCACCCACACCCCCCAGCCCCTGGTAACCACCGTTCTGCTCTCTGCTTCCATGAGCTTGATGTGTTTTTGAGTACACATTTAAGTGAGATCACGCCGTAGGTCCTTCTCTATCTGACCTCTGTCTCCTAGTATAATGGCCTCTGTGTCCATCCACGTTGTCACAAATGGCAGGATTTCCTTCTTTTTTAAGGTTGACTAATATTTCATTGTATATATAGGTACCACGTCTTCTTTACGCATTCATCCATCGACGGACACTTAGGTTGTTTCCATGTCTTGGCTCTTGTAACTAATGCTGCAGTGAACACGGGGGTGCGCATATCTTTTTGAATTAGTGTTTTTGTTTTCTTCAGATAAAAACCCAGCAGTAGAATTGCAGGATGATATGATAATTCTATTTTTAATGTTTTGAGGAAACTCCATGCTGTTTTCCACAGTAGCTGCACTAGTTTACATTCCCACTGACAGTGCACAAGGGCTCCCTTTTTTCACATCCTCACCAACACTTATTATTTGTTGTCTTTTTCATCATGGCCATTCTGAGTGGTGGGAGGTGATATCTCACTGTGGTTTTGGTTTGCATTTATCTGATGATTAGCGATCTTGGGCATCTTTTCATGTACCTGTTGGAAAAATGTCTATTCAGATCCTCTGCCCGTTTTTTTTTTTTAAAAAAACAGGTTGTTTGTTATTTTGTTGTCGCATCTGGACCTCCCTTGCTCTGCCCTTACATGCATCCGCCCCTTTTTAAACACTAGATTTAGGTTTTTGAGCAGGTTTAGGTTTACAGAAAAATTGAGCAGAAATTGCAGAGAGTTCCTGCGTGCACAGCCTCACCCTCGTTTCCCTGCTGTTTCCTCCCTGGCCATGAATGTCTGGTGTTGGTGTGTTACAAGAGTTTCAATCCATGAGCATTATCAATACTTTATTATTAATTAAAGGCTGTAATGACACTCAGGTTCACTCTTGGTGTTGGATGTTCTGTGGGTTTGGACAAATGTACACTGACCCATATCCACCGTTACAGCATCACACGGCGTCGTTTCACTGCCCTAAACCCCTCTGGTCCCCACCTATCCATTCCTCCTCCCCCCAAGCCCCGCACCACTGATCCTTCTCCCGGCTCCAGAATCCTGTCTTTTCCAGAACGTCCCAGAGTTGGAATCACAGTGTGTGTGTAGCCTTTTCAGACTGGCTTCTTCTACTTAGTCGTGTGCGTTTAAGGTTCCTCCGAGTCTTTTCGTGGCTTCATGGCTCATTTCTTCTTAGCGCCAAGTCACATTCCATCGTCTGGACGTCCAGCGTTTATCCATCCATCCACCTGCTGGACGGCATGTTTGTTGCTTTCTGTCTGGGCAGTTATGGATGAAGCTGCTATAAACACTGGTGTGCAAGTTTCTGTGTGGATGGCATCACCTGCTTTTACCTCTTCAGAGCTCAGGCCACTCGATGCAAGGGTCTCATTGAATTCTGGAGCTCTGGACCGATGTCCACCGCCACCAGCAACCGCGTGAGGGCGGGGACGATGGCCTACTGCCCCTGCTGGTCCCGGAGCTGAGCCTGGGGCCGGCTGGAGGCAGGGGCTAGGCAGAGCCCGCTCCAAGTCCCACCAAGCTGAGTGACCTCAGAGACTTCCCTGAGCCTCAGTCTCCCCAGCTTCATGAGGCCTGGAGGGAGGTCGCAAAGGGGGTTGCCGGCACGGGCCTCCCCTCCCCCCTCCCCTCCCTCTCCCCGCTCCCCCTTCATCTTCCCCTGCTCCAGGCAGAAGATGCTGGGGAGCAGCCAGTGGGGCAGCCACAGTGGACAGCTACTGCCCCCCGAATCCTTGCTTCTCGGGGACGGGAGCCTCCAGACTTGGGAAAGTGGGGCACCAAACGTCCCCAGCAGGTTTTTCTGGCCCACGGAGTCCAAGGTGGTAACTCACCGTCGGGCTGCCTGAACTTGTCCAAATTTCCCAATTTCTCTCCTGTGCACACAGCCCTCAAATGATGGAAACTCCCATGTGGTCTGACACGTACCTTCCCATGTCCTGACGCCACCCCAGCGCAGCCTCGGGGGCCACCGGGAGAAGCCAGCGTCTGCTGTTTTGAGCCCCGGGGCTCATGTTCTGTCCACAAGATGAAGAATCCTGCTCACCGGTGGGAAGGAAGTAAAGCGGGGCAGCCCCTGTGGAAAACACTTCCTCCGGAAGTAAGACATAAGTTCCCGTCCATTCCAGTAACGCCAGTCCCAGGCCTTTCCCGCAAATGACTGAAAACAGGTGTTCCAACAAAGATGTGTTCACAACTGTTCACAGCAGCCCCAAAGTGAAAACAACCCAAGTGTCCATCGATGGACGGACAGGTTCACGAATGTGGTCCCTCCACACACAGGAGCGTCCCTCAGCCATGTAAAGGGGTGAAACCCTGACACCCCTTCCCACATGGATGGACCCTGAGAACACGATGCTCAGTGAGAGAAGCCAGAGACAGGATACACAGGGTGTGATTCCACCGATGGGAAACGTCCAGAACACGCCAATCCACAGAGAGTGGGTTGGTGGTTGTCAGGGGCTGGGGAGGGGGTAGAGAGACACTGCTGATGGGGACCAGGTTCCTTTTGGGGAGATGGAATGTTTTGGAATTAGAGGTAATGATTGTACAGCATTGCAAACGTACTGCCACCGAATTGTGCACTTAAAAATGGTCAATTCTGGGAATTCCCTGGCGGTCCAGTGTTAGGACCGCCAGGTCCTGTAGTTAGGTTAGCTTTCACTGCCACGGCCTGGGTTTGATCCCTGGTCAGGGAACTAGGATTCCACAAGAAGCACGGAGTGGCAAAAAAAAAAAAAAAAGACTAAAAATGCTCAAAACAACTTTACTCCCAGATGGGATCTCCATGATCATAAACTTGACCTTAAATCTAAAACAACCAGATATCTTAACAGCAAAACGGGTTTATTCGGGAACGGCAAACAGGTACAATTCTGGATACACGATCCAGGAAGCCACAGGCTAGTCTGTAGAACAAACCTGAGGAAACTTTTATAGAGAATAGGGAGTTGGGGGGGGGGGGCTGTTGTAAACAAAGAGCCCATTGGAGGAAACTCGGAGCTGGGAGTGTGGTGGCTTTTCATTGGCTGAGTTGTGATGGTCTCTCATTGGCTGAGTTGTGATGGTCTCTCATTGGCTAGGCTGTGAAGTCTGTGGCTGGCTGGGCTGGGCTGTTGCCGTGCGGGGAGAAATGCCTCCTTCTCCTGCTGGTGAGAAGAAATAACCTTCCTCATGTTTGGAGTCTGCAGGGGTGGGGGTGAGGGGTAGGGGTAGGGAAACCTCCACTGTAAATGAGGTTTCCTTTGTTCAGTGTCAGAGTTCCGTTGGCTGTGTGCCCGCCCTGTGCTGGGCAGAGGTGATAGGCTCGGGGCAATAATAAAGGCCCCAAGCATGAGCACCTGCTGTGCGCGTGAACCTGCCCAGAATTCTCCAATTTCGTGGAAACAATCCCATTTCTACTACAGCAGTCGCTGACTCTGCTGGTGTCCCACCTGAGGGCCGGAGCCCCCGAGGCCTGACAGGTGTTATCCGGTTTGGTCTTACTGTTCCTTCCAAGAGGAGGTTAGGAGGTCAGGGTCACACAGGCGGGGCTTCTGCTCACTGCACGGGCCGGGGTCTGCAGACAAGAGCACCGCAGCCCCACGAGGGGCGAACCTTGCCCCCCTTTTAGAGGTGACACCACTGAGGCTCAGGGCAGTGAAACAGCTCCCCAAACCGCCCGCCGGCCCCACGGCCCCACCGCCGTCAGCCTGGCCCTCTTTAGGTGCCCACTGGGTGCTGGGGATAGAGCCTGGACTCAGTGGAGGGGCTGCAGGGGCCGCCGGACTGAAGGTGGTAACCCCTGCCTCGGTTTCCTCGCCGGCAAGCTGGATGTCAGCTGACTACCTGGCGTCTGAAATTCTGCCCCCTCCCTTTGTCCGGGCCTTGGTGTCCTCCGTGACCCAGCCTGCTCTGCAAGCGGCAGAATCTCCTTTCCAGCCTCCTCCCGCCCACAGCCACGTGGGGGGCGTAACGGGTGGGGGGAGGCGGCAGAGCAGTCCAGGCTGGAGCGCTGAGGTCCTGACGGGGAGATCGGGGCGGGCAGGGGAGGCAGCCTGCTCCGTGGGCCTGAGGTCCTGCGGGTCCCCGCGCACACTGAGATGCAGGATAACCCACAGCGTGGGTGTCTCGGGGGGGGGTGGGCCTGGGAGGGCGCTAGAAGGTTCTGTGGCTCGGCCAGGCGGTGGTTCTAGGACAGCAGAATCCAAAAGGCAAAAGGAGTTCCTGGCGGCTTCTAATTTAAAACAAACAAACAAACAATGTGGGAAGGAGAGAAGGAATGCTAGGAATGCGGCCATTCCCCCTCGCGGGTGGGGCCCTGGGCCTGCATCCTCCAGTCCAGGACCTGCTGAGGGATGGAGGCCACCCCCGGCCCACCCCGGCTCCCCCCAGCCTCTGCGCTCCACGAGGCAACCAAGAAAATTATTAACAACCTTGGAAAAGCAATTAAAACTGCCATAAACCCTCCCCCTGGTTTTCTTTCATTCTTTGGCTTAATACCTCATTCCTCAACCGGAAGTAAAAAGGGGAAAATTATCAAAGACAGTGCTGGGGAACCAAAGGACTTTTCCTTCCTTGTCTGGGGTCAAGATCTCTGTGATCCCGCCGGCCTCCCTGTAAGGGGACCTGGGGGTCTGGGCGGGGAGTCCTTGGTGGTTTGAATTCTTCAAGGTCTGGGGCGTAGGAGAACCCCCGTGGAAGGTTCCAGAGACAGATTTTCACAGGGAGAAATAACCGTGAACTTCGCAGGTTGTCAGTGGCATACAGGGATTTAAAAGCTGTGTTTCTATTAGAGCCTTGGCCTGGTCTGTCCCGGCTGTGTCCCCGTGTCTCTGCCGGAACCCTATACAATATCTGGAAATGACACAAGAACATTCCGGAGTCCAGAGGCCGTGCTTTGGAGATAAATACAAGCCTCTCGGTACGTTTGTTTTTATTATTGGGACCTATTTTATCTTCAGCAAAAAGGAAATCGCCAAGAAAACAGGGGTGATGGAAGCTGGTGGGGCTTTCCTTGGCCCAACTGCTTCTAGAATGTTCCTCCAGGATAATGGGCGGGAATTTAAACCCTGTTGGCTCCACAGAGAGGCTTGGGGTGGGGGTGGGTTGCAAAATGTGAATTTCTTTAAAAAAAAAAAAAGGCTAAGAATGTTGGATCGTAGGGAAGGAAAGGTGATCACCCCAGGCCTTCTGGGTTTTTCTGGTTGTTTGTCCAGCTCTGATGCTCTGATAGGAAGGCCCAGGGGCAGTGGGCTGGCTGCAGGGTGCCGCTGAGGACCCCGGGGGAGGCAGCAGGTCCCAGGTCAGCAGGGCTGGGGGACTGGGGAGCACAGAGCCAGAGTGCGCAGACCTGGGCCCACCCGCAAGTCCCGAGTGAGTTCAGAGTAACCAGCTCAGCCACCCACGTGAGGGGCCAGGGAAGGACGTGAGGGGCGTGGCCTCGGCAGGGGCTGGCCAAGGTCGTTCGGCATTTCAACCATGATCCAGCTCTAGTTGAAGATGATGTTTCCAGGGAATTCCCTGGCAGCCTAGTGGTTAGGATTCGGCACTTTCAGTGCCATGGCCTGGGTTCTATCCCTGGTCGGGGAACGGGGATCCTGCAAGCCACAGGGTGCGGCAAAAAAAAAAAAAAGATGTTTCCGGAAAGTTCTGGGGATGGATGGTGGGGATGGCTGCCCCACAATGTGAATATGCTTAGTACCACTGAACTGTGCGCTTAACGATGGTTAAGATGGTGAATTTCATGTTCTGTCTCTTTTACCATCATTAAAACAACAAAAACGATGTTTCAGAAGACATGTTAGTATCATCCGGAAAGTTTCAGGATATCAAATAAGTGGAAAGGAAAATGAAGGGGAACCATCTTAACAAGGAGACATATCTCTCTCCTTGGTTAACAGAATAAAAGTACCAAGTAAGAATTTAAAAACCTGCTCCACGGGCTTCCCTCGTGGCTCAGTGGTTGGGAGTCTGCCTGCCAATGCAGGGGACGCGGGTTCGTGCCCCGGGTCTGGGAAGATCCCACATGCCGCCGAGCTGCCGGTGCTGTGCTCCACAGTGGGAGAGACCACAGCAGTGAGCGGCCCACATACCGCAAAAAAAAAAAAAAAAACCCTGTTCCATGTAACAACAGTTAACAGTTTTACCTCCAGATTCCTGGGATATTTGTTTCCCTCTCTGCATCAACTCTATTTTTATTTTATTTTATTTTTTTTTGCGGTAGCGGGCCTCTCACTGTTGTGGCCTGTCCCGTTGCGGAGCACAGGCTCCGGACGCGCAGGCCCAGCGGCCATGGCTCACGGGCCCAGCCGCTCCGCGGCATGTGGGAATCTTCCCGGAGCGGGACACGAACCCGTGTCCCCTACAACTCTATTTTTAAATGTTTTCCTGCCTAAGCTTGGGAGACCCCCTCCCTGAGCTGGTTTTTAAATGTATCAATGAGAAATGGATACGAAAGACTTGAGGACCATTTAAAAACCACAGGAGAGAAACTGCCTACCAGCCAGGAACATGGTGCCACCTTATAAAATAGAAAAACGATCGTATGATTCCCTCAGATCCTGGGATGTGGAAAATGCCTGGAAGTGAGCAGCGTGGGCTTGGAGCAGCAGGAATCTGCCAGGACCAGGAGAGAAGAAGAGCTTTGCACGCTTATCTTTTATTCTTCCAGGGTTGTGTGAACTTGCTACAATGACACTTAGTAATTTTTAGGCAAGTTTTGGAAAATATTAGCGTGATCCCAATTTTATATATATATATATGCATATATATATACATATGTATACGGTGTATATGTATTGTATATATACATACATACGTACAGATATGTAAATATCTGCACATCTATGTTTACACACGTACACGTTTCCCGTACAGCATAAATAGATCCAGGAAATATTCTGAAGGGAAAACCTCTGATGTTAAAGGCAATTATTGTTGACTTGGGGAGGGGCTGGGTGTTACAGACGATTTTTAGTTTTCTTCTGTTTGGTTGTCTAATTGTGTAGAATGAGTATTTAACATACATAAATTTTAAAGTCAGAAAAAATACGTACAAAATGCTCAGGAACAAAAAGAAGCCCCGTGCCCATCAGCAGTCACCCCATCCCCTCGCCAGCCCCTGACCACCACTAACTCTTTGTGGACTTGCCTGTTCTGGACGTTTCCCATCACTGGCATTACACCCTGTGTGTCCTTCTGTGTCTGGCTTCTCTCACTGAGCATCGTGTTCTCAGGGTCCGTCCACACGGTAGGGAGTGTCAGAGCTTCACCCCTTTCCGTGCATGGCTGAGTGATGTTCCCGTGTGTGGAGGGACACATCTGTCCCTTGATGGACACTCGGGTTGGGTCCACCTTTTGTCTGCCGTTCACCTCGTTCCCGTGAACACTTGTGTACGGTATTTATGCGGACTTGTTTTCATTTTCCTGGAGTGGAATTCCTACGATGAGATTGCTGGCCACACAGTAACTCTATTTTTACCCTTTGGAGGAACGGCCACTGTCATCCACAGCAGCTGCACCGTTTCATCTCCCACCAGCTGTGGACAAGGGTTCCAGCCTCCCCACACCCTGGCCCACACTTGTAACTGCTGTGGGGACATTGGCCGCCCTTGTGGGCCAGAGGTGACCGCCGTGTGGACAGTGGTCATCCTCGTGGGTGGGTGGTGATGGCCGTGTGGGTGGTGGCCACCCTCATGGACGGGAGGTGTCGTGTCACTGTGGTCTGACTTGCGTTTTCCTCATGAGGTTGAGCATCTTTTCACGTGCCTGTTGGTTGGTTGTCCGTCTTTGCAGAAGTGTCCACGCAGAGATGCAGAGGAATGCGGAGCCAGTGCTCTGGCTCTGTCCCCTTTGGGTGAGCACCAAGCAGCCCCCACCCCGTGGCCTGTCAAAACGAGAACAGATTGGTGACATAACGTCTCCACTCCAGGAAGGGGAGCGTTCTTTGAAAACCATGGCACCAAACGCCGGCTGGGGTGTTCAGACTGAGAAGGGGCCCATCCTGTCCCCCGGGTGGGTCATCAGGGGCCTCCCCGGCAGGCGGCCCTGAGGCACCTGAGCCAGCTGGCCACAACACGGGATCAAGTGTCCGTTTCCCGCTATAAACTATTGATGCCACTGATGTCACTCCCGCGAGGTTCACGGGTCTCATGTGTTACCTACCGTGAAACCCGAGGGCTGCTGCTCCTCTGTCCTGGAGTCCCACGGCCTGCCTGGGGGGGGGCACAGTCCTTCCCCCCTCCTGGATCCTTCCAGAATTAACTTCTTACCAGAATACCCCCTGCCCCCAGGGAGCAGGACTGCAGAGACCCCAGAGCGTTTCGTTTATCTGAGCTGACATCCCTCTGCAGGTCCCCGTTGTCCCAGAAAACATGCAAAGGCACCAAAGGGTCTGGGCCAGTCTCCTCGGCTCCGAGCATCCTCTGTGGGGTGTCCCGGGCTCTGTGGGGTGTGGAGCAGCCTCCCTGCCCCCACCCACGCGATGCCGGGAGCCCCCCATGGTGATGACCACAGATGTCCCAAAGATGTGGCCCAGTGTCCCCTGGGGCAGAAACTCCGCAGGTGAGAGCGGCTGCTTTCCTGCAGTTAATTCTGGACTTGAACTTGGTTTGGCCTTTTGAGCCGCCTCACACCTGCCCAGGGTCAGAGGCCAAGGTCTGGACAAGGCAGGGACGGACTCTCCCAGAACAGGCTCCAGACGAGGCAGCCCCAGGGGTTGCCAGGCTGGGTCTAGGGTCTCTGCTCCTGGGTGCTCCTGCAGCACCCCCTGTGCCCGCACCTGGCCGGGACCCCCCGGGCAGCCCTGACCCAGCCGGTGCCTGCGGCTCCATGACCCCAAGGACAGGCGGGCAGCGGGTGAACAGGTGGCCTCGGGATCGCTTACAGCCCGGCTCACGTTCCCTCCGTATCGAGACATCGTCCTTGTCATGAATTTTGCAAGCGCCCGCCCAGCCCCCACCTCCCCGAGGCAGAGTGAGTTTCCCGTGGCTGCCGCCACCAAGAGCCGCAGCGGGTGACCTAAAACAGCGCACATTTCTTCTCTCACAGTTTGGGGGCCGGAAGTGTGAGGTCAAGGTGCGGGCGGGCCGGCTCCTCTGCAGGCTATGACGGACCATCTTCCTGCGGCAGCTGGCCACCCTGGTTCCAAATAAGGTCGTGTTCATGGGTGCTGGCAGTCAGGATGTGGACAGCTTTTGGGGACCACGATGCAGCCTCTGATGGGGTCTCTGTGGGTCCCTCCTCCACACTTGGGCCCAGCCCTCCAAGTGTCGCCCCCCCCTACACCCCCCCGGGTTAGATGTGGCCCCTGAGTGAGGTCCCAGCCCCTTCCTGCGCCACCCCCACACACCCGCCCCCGTTTCCTGCTGCTGCCCTCAGTCATGCATGGGGTTGTCATTCACCTTCCCGGAGGCCCGGGCTTTCGGCACACCTGGTGCCCGGCAGCAGTCCCCGGGCCTTTTGGGCTGTGGCTTGATAGAGAGACCCCAGGCCCGCCCTGTGTGAGGGCTGCGCACAGAGACACTTCCCAGGAGGACAGCGTGCAGGGGAAGGAACCCCCCCCTCCCCTCCGTAGAGCAGCCAGGAGGTCAGGTCAAGGTCGGCAGCAGGGGCCCCTGGGGTGATGGGTGAGAAGGGCACCTCCCTTCTGACGTCTCCCCCCGGGGAACCCATGGCCCCGGTGCAACCACAAGAAAACACTGCACAAACCCAGCCTGGGGACATCCTGCAGGACTCCCAGCCCGGACTCCCCACGACTGCTCAGGGGCCCCCTCCAGGAGAGCTCGTGAGACCGGCACAGCCTGGAGGGCCTGGTACCGCAGGGGTACCAGGAGACAAACGACGTGGAGACAAACTGAGGAAATTCACCAATAAAGACAGACATGGAGAGAACCTGGGAAATCAGAGCCCTGGACACGTAGGCTGGGGCAGCCACTCTGGACAGTCTGATGCTTATTCCAAAGGTTAAGTTCAGAATCATCATACATACGACCCAGCAACTCCACTCCGGAGGGTCTATAGTTGGCTGATCGTGTCATGCCCTCCACTCCCTCCCCAAAATAAGATATCCTGGGGCCCTAACCTCCAGTACCTGTCAATGAGATCTTATTGGAAACAGGGTCTTTACAGAGGTGACTGAATTAAAATGAGATTATTAGCATGGGTCCTAATCCAACATGATACCTAATCCCTGGTGTCCTTATAAAAAGGGGAGATTAGGGACAACGACGTGAGGACACAGGGAGAAGATGGCCATTGACAGACCCAGGAGAGAGACCTGGGGAACCAGCCCTGCTGAATCCTTGATCTTGGACTTCTGGCCTCCAGAACTGCAGGGGGATAAACTTTGGTTGTTTCAGGCCCCCATCTGCATCATTCATTACGGCAGCTGCTGGAAACTAGCACAGATTTATCCAAGAGAAACGAAAACGTACGTCCATGCAACAACCTGTACACACACGCTCACAACTGCAGAAAAGTGGGGGGGAAAACGACTCTCCATTGACGTATGAATACTAAATGTGGTGTATACACATATGCACACACAGGAATATTACTCAGCCGTGAAAAGGGGTGAAGCACTGACACTTGCTGCAACGTGGACAGACCCTGAGAACGCGATGCTCAGTGAGAGAAGCCAGACACAGAAGGACACACAGGGTGTGATTCCACTGATGGGAAATGTCCAGGACAGGCAAGTCCAAAGAGAACAGACAGTGGGCTCCTTGTTGTCAGGGGCTGGAGGAGGGGGTGGGGATGACTGCTGATGGGGATGGGATTCTTTTTGGGGTGATGGAATGTTCTGGAATTAGATAGAGGTGATGGTTAGACAACAATGGCTGTTCAGTGGCCACTCAATGCCACTGAATTGGACTCTTCAAATGTATAGTTTTATAGTATGAATTTTATCTCAATTGAAAAATTGTTTTGGGCTTCCCTGGTGGCGCAGTGGTTGAGAGTCTGCCTGCCGATGCAGGGGACACGGGTTCGTGCCCCGGTCCGGGAAGATCCCACGTGCCGCAGAGCGGCTGGGCCCTTGAGCCATGGCCGCTGAGCCTGCGCGTCCGGAGCCTGTGCTCCGCAACGGGAGAGGCCACAACAGTGAGAGGCCCGCGTACCGCAAAAAAAAAAAAAAATTGTTTTAATGTTTGCAGCTTTCCTGGCTGCTCTGCAGAGGTAGAGAGCCTGGGAGGGTGGTCCAGGCCCCATCCCCACCTGTTCCTGCACTGGGGCAGCTTCAGTGCCTGGCGACCCCCCGGGACACTCCCTCGGTCAGGGGTACACGACGTGTCTGGGTGCTTCACCCCCGCTGCGTGGCTGCCCACCCTGAATCCATGGGCAGCCCAGCCAGCCCCCGCCTCACCCTAAGACCCTCTCCTCCCTCAGTGCCATTCCCTCTGCTCACCACATCTGACACACCTCCCCCAGGAAGCCCTCCCGGATCCCCCTCCGGTCCCTGCAGGGCCCTGCTCCGTCCTCTACTACCTCTCCCGACACGCACGTCCCGAAGCAGGGAGATGACCCGCAGTGTGGCTGAATCTCAGCTCTGTGCCCAGCGCCGGCCACAGCATGTGTGGGGCTTGAGAAGCCGCGAGGGGCATTTGGGAAGGGGGGGCTCTGGCCCCGCAAAGAGGTGCAGCAGAAAGAAGTGCCCAGAGACAGCTGTCCCCCAGGCTGGCCCGCTGGCCCCTCCTGTGACCACAGAGATGTCCTGTGGCCGGTGAGCAGGTGGGCACTAAAAGTTTTTACATTTAGTGCTTTTTGTGGGTGATTTTGGCCCCCAAGTGTCCCTGAGCACAAGAAAGCCGTGATGTGCCTTTTGGATAAAATGCGAGTATTTGCCGTAAGTTGCTCTACAGCCCTGCTGGCTACTGAATCAATATATGTTAAATAAGGAGGCTGCAGACAGAAACTCGCGGGACACAAGGTATGTGTGACGGGTTGGTGACACTGTTGTGACCAAAGGCTGGCAGGACTCTCACCCGCATTTCCCCCAGGAGCCGGGGTTCCGTGCTTCCCGACCCAGTGTTTGCTGTGACTTCACAGACCCTGAGTGTGAGAATGATGAGAATCAACAGGATTTTCTAAGCAGACTTTCTACTGAGCTGCGATTTACATGCAGGAAAGCACCCCAATCACAAAGCATTTTGCGAACTGAACTCCCGTGAGTCCCCAGGTCCCCCCACCTGCCCTTCTCAGCCACTGACCCCCAAGAGCGCCCTATCCCAATTTCTGGCACTGTCGGTGCATTTTGCCTGCTGTTGGACTACATTTGTATACTTGGAACAGAGGTCTACCCGGCTGGTCTCTGTGCTTCTCCATTGCCGCGTGGATTCCCCCGTGCCGGAGACCCTCCGCACAGCACGTCTCCATCCTTTGCGCACTGCTCACTTCCGTTCTTTCCAGTGTTTGTCTGTTCCGTACTTTTTAAAGCTGCTATGGAGATTCTTGTCCAGGCTTTTGTTGACTATTTCTACACGTTTCTCTTGTGTAAACATGCAGGAGCGTGAGTGCCTGGCCTTAGGGGAGGCATACAGGCAACTTTTCAAGAAACTGTCAAGCTGTTTTGCAAAGCAGCTGCACTGCTTCCCCCTCCCCAGCGGCGTTTAGAGTTCCCCCTGCCCCATCCTTGCCAAAGCTGGCATTTCCGGTCTTCATCCTAATGATTTCTTAAAAACAGCTTTATTAGATATAATTCACATAACCACACTGCCCATCCATTTTTAAAGTGCACAGTTCAGTGGTTTTTCAGTTTATTCACAGAGTTGTGCAACCATCATCACGATCAATTTTAGAACATTTCATCACGGGGGAAGAAACGCCAGCCGTTGGCAACCACTTCCCAGCCCCTGACAACCAGGAATCCACTCTCTGTCCCTGTGGATCTGCCTGTTCTGGACGTTTCCCATCAATGGAATCACACACTGTGTGTCCTTCTGCGTCTGGCTTCTCTCACTGAGCATCGTGTTCTCAGGGTCCGTCCACGTTGCAGCGAGTGTCGGTGTTTCGCCCCTTTGCGTGGCTGAGTGACTTTTCCTTGTGTGGAGGGACACGTGGTGTTTATCCTTCACCTGTCGATGGTCACCTGGGTTGTTTCCGCTTTTGGGCTGTTGTGAATCGTGCCGCTGTGGACGTGCATGTTCAGGTTTTGTGTGAACGTGTGTTTTCATTTCTGCTGGGCAGATACCAAGGAGAATCTCTGGGTCAGGTGGTAACTCTACATTGACCATTTGAGGACCGGCCACACTATTGCTCACCCTCCTTGCTGCCCCCGTAAAGGCGGAGCAGCCTGGGTAAACCACAGGGGGGCCTCTTCCTGGCTGAGAGGCCCAGGCAGCTCATCCAGCCTCTCTGGGCTTGGGAAAAGGAAACATAGTATTTCCTACTCAGAGGATCCAAGACTTAAAACTGGAGCCTGGAGGGAGGTACCCAGCCCAGGCTGAGCTCCCAAGGGTGTGGACCGGGCGGTGGGTGTGGAGGCACTTAGGGCAGAGAGACAGCTCCCTCTCCGGGCAGGGCCTGGGGACACAGTGGGTCCTTCGGGGAGAGGCTGGCTTGCTGGTTTGGGCAGATAAGGTTTGCTTCTTGGCCTGAGGGCCTGGGGCTGTGGAGTCAGCTGTTGCCCAAGGACCCCCGTCAAGGGGTGGGGTGGGGGGGCTCCAGCTTGGAGGGGCTGCAGGGTAGCCTCTTTGGCACCCCCTACCCCCAGCTCAGTCCCACAGATATCTGGAAAATGGGTCAAAGAGGCTAGGAGGCCTCTGAGGGGAGGGGAGATGTGGAACCCAGGCCCCCACCCACCCTGGACCCAGGCCCTACGGCTGTTGTATTCAAGGCAATGAATAAACAAACACAGGGAACAAATATTCCGAGACTATTAAGCCATTTCCATTTGAAACACTAGTGAAAGCCCGTGGGAAGGAAGGGGGCACTGGCCTAACCCTGCCCCTTATTTTGACAAAGGGGTAAACTGAGGCAGCCCCATCAGATCTGTAAAGAGAAATAAAACCCAGCAGCCTTTCCCCCCACCCGCCCCCGCCAGGGCCTGGGATGCTGGCCCTCCACCCCCATCTGGCTGCCACCCACCTCCCTTGCCCCTGCCACAGAAGATATCCTTTTCAAAATTCTCAATTGCAAGGGGATCACACACCCACGTTCACCCTAAATCATTGATGAGGGAGCCAGCTGGCCGGCGGGCAGAAGGGTTGAGCAGGGAGCAGACAGACAGGGGAGCCGGGTTTCTCCAATAAACCAGGGCATCCATCCAACTGAGATGCAGGGCCTGGGGGCTCCCTGGACCCCCCCCCCCCTTGCAGACATGGAAGGTCTGCCAGCAGTCTTTCATGGCTGGTCCAGGGTCCAGGTGCTGTCCTGGGCTGACGAACAGCTCCGAAAACGGTGTGTCTGCATCCTAATCCCCTAACCCGTGAGCATGACTTTGTTTGGGAAAAGGGTGTTTGCAGGTGAGATTAAGGGCCTTGAGATGAGATTATCCCGGTGGTGTCTAAATCCAAGGGTAAGGGTCCTTTTTAGAGTCACAAACAGGAGAGACAGAGAAACAGGGAGAAGAGAACCATGTGACAATAGAGGCAGGGACTGGAGGGACCTGTCTACAAGCCAAGGACACCTGGGCCCCCAGAGCCGGAAGAGGCAGGAAGGACCCTCCCCTGGAGCCTCTGGAGGGAGCTCGGCCTTGTTGACACCTCAATTTCTGACTTCTGGCCTCCAGAACCGAGCGAGAATAAATCTGTGTTGTTTCACGCCGCCTGGTTTGTGGCCCTTGTAAAGGTGGTAACAGCGTGGATTCCGATCCGGGCAGGGGCTGTCTTCTCTCCCTCGTGTTCCAGTGGAAGGCGAGAAAGAAATCCTCAACCGTTTTAAGGGAGAGGTCGGGGAGACTGTACTGACGAGGGGGCCTCTGCGCGAAGGCCCCAGGGCAGGGAGTAAAAGGAGGGAGTGGGTTTAGGGAGGAACCTTCCAGAAGGGAACAACCTCTTAAAGGAGGCCTGTGTAAATGCGGTCAGAAACCAGAAAGGCGGCTGCGGGTGAGAGGTCTGTGGGGCCACGAGGTCGACTTGGGCTTTGACTCTGAGCAAAGCCTGGAGGGCAGTGAGCAGAAATGGCTTTTAATAGATTGCGACCATTTAGATCCGTGCTAGGAACCTGGTGGAGGGTCCACCAACATTCTCCCTCTGGGCTGCGACACTCCCATGTCTCCAACCATCCTCCCTGCTGTCAAGAGGGCCCATCCCTGGCACCAGTAACCTAGGCAACAAAGATGAGCAACTGCCCCTGGTGGTACCCAGAGCGGAGCGCGACAGGAGTCCTGGAGGGAGCAAATCCACAGGAATGCGTTGGGGATTCTCCTAAATCCACCGGGACACTCCTGATTAGCCATTCCTGGGCTTCAGATGGCCTTCGGCGAAAGAAGGGGCCAAGGAGTGCAAGGCGGAGGCCTCCGTGAAAATCGGCAGCCGCCCCTAATCCGAGAAAGCCCTCTGGCTCGGCAGCCCCGGTCTCTGGGCTCCGTCCAGGCCCGCGCGGCCCTAAAATGGACGCTGTTGCCATGACTCCGCCCAAGCTAAAACCGACCGGAGAGGCGGGAGCAAAGGCCTGACCTCGACTTACGGAAACAACAAGTGTCATTCTCCCTCTTTAGGCTTGTGCCAATTAAAAATCCTTTTTTCTGCACGAGACGTATAGCAAACAATATTCAGGATAATTTCTTCTATTTATTGAACGTCTGCTCCACGCTGGGAACAAGCAAGCCCGGCATGCCCATCATCTCCTGGATGCTTCCAAAAGCCTGGGGTACCGGACTGCCGCGGCCGCCCTGACTCCGCCTGCCCCTCCCCCCACTCGCCCCACCCAGCTGGCCCTGTTTTCCGGCACCTTTCCCGGGGTTCCCCTATCACCCACAACCCTGTTCAACTCTTTTTGGAATCAGCATTCTCCGACATAAGTTTGGAGTGTTCTGCTGGTGGGATGGAGGCCCGTCCAGTCCTGAACGTCCTTTGACGGCGGAGTCTGCTCTGTGCGCCCCGAGCCTCAGTTCCCCCCCATTGCAGGCAGGCACGGCGGTGTTGTCCGTGCGCCCCCGGCCTCATTTTCCTTCCATTGCAGGCAGGCAGGGCGGCGTCCGCCGTGCCCCCCCCGGGCTTCAATTTTCCCATTCCTGCAGTCAGGCGAGGAAACCGTGGTCGGGCTTCGCTGCTCTGGGGCAAACAAAGGACAGTCAGGGGCGACCCGTGGCCACATCGTGCCACACGCTTGGTGGCCAGCAGTGGAAACAACCCCGTCGCCTCTGGGACGCGTTAGGCCGCCGCCACTTCGCGTGCTAACCTAAGGGTAACGTCTAAGTTCGAAATGGACTTCGGCCAGGTGCCCACAAGCAAGGTGGCGCCCTGGAGGTTTCCTGCCCTACTTCAAGATGGCGACGCGCCTCCCTTTGCTCTCACGCCCGAGGTGGAGGTGGACTCTGCCCGTTTGCAAGATGGCGGCAGCCTGGGGGAAGCACGCTTCCCACCGCCTGACCCGCCACGTACCCACTCCTAAGATGGCTTCTCCAGCAAAGCCCCACGCAGGAGGGCAGCTCGCTCACTGGCTCTGGCGCAATCACGTGGCCTCACCTCTTCGCCCCTCCCCCGACTCCACGGGCCGTTTCCGCCTCGAGCCCTGACGGACGGCCATCTTCCCCAATGGCCGCCTGCCACTGTTTGTGGCCCCACCCCTCGAGCGACTTCCTAGCCATTGGGAGGCGCTGGCGGGGTCCCGCGGCGCTCGCCCCGCCCATCTGCGCGGCAGGAGCCAATGGGCAGAGCGCGCGGGGGACGTGTTCGGGCGTCTCCGCCATTTTGTGAGTCTATAACTCAGAGCCGTTGGGTCGGTTCCTGCTATTCCGGTGCCTCCACTCCGTCCCCCGCGGGTCTCCTGTGTGTGCAATGGACGGGTGAGTAGTACTCGTTCGCTCTACCCCGTGTCCTTCTCGCGCTCCAGTCTCTTTCTCGTCGCCGCCGCGGCCTCCTCGGGGCGACGGTCCTGGCGCGCCGCTCCGCCTCCACCCCGGGCCCGGGGCGCCGCCCGGTTCCCTCCCTTCCCCCCGGCCTGGGGCGCGGGTGAGGCCCTGGAGGGGGCCGCCAGGGGCGCGAGGCGGCGGGGGTCCGGGGGAGCCCTGCCCGCTTCCGGTGCCAACGAGGCCTGTCCCGTGCGCACGCGGCGGCCGCGCGGCTCTTCTCGCTTCCCGTCCGGGTTCTGCGCGCACGCGCCGCCCTTGGAGAGTCTTGTGGCCCTTCCGGCGCCCCGTATGGTCTCCGCGCGCCCCGTATGGTCTCCGCGCGCGTGCGCGGCCTCGCGCGCTCCCGGCAGCTCTGGCGCGCGTGCGCGGGCTTTCCCGCCGCGCGGACTGCCCCGGCCTGCCCCGCCCGCCGCGGGCCCGGGCGCGGCCGGAGACGCCGCCCTCCTGCCCGGAAGGGCGCGGGCCCTCCGCCGCCCCCTTTGTTCCAGCCCGGCGTCTCGGGGTAGCGCCCCGGGCGCGGTGGGGGCGGGGCGGCTCGGGACCCGAGCCCGCTCCCCGCGTGCCGAGGTGTCGGGGCGGGAGGGGACCGGGCCGCGCGGCGGCCGGGGCTCTGTTCTCGGGAAGGGGTGGAACCCGGTGGAACTGCGCTCTCCCGTCTGGCACCCCGTGGGAAGCGTCCAGGGGCAGTTGCGGGTATTTTGTGGTGGGGTGCTTCGAACCAGCTCTCCTTTCTCTCTTGGGCCCGACCGGGCGGGGCGGGCGGTTAAAAGTGCTCGGAGGGTCACGTGCCTTCGGTGTCTCGGGTTTGAAATGATAGGTTTCAACCTGAATTGAGGCCAACCTTTTAGAAAAATTGCTGCAGCAAGAGGAACTTGATCTCCTCGTGGTCTGCCTTCCGCTTTGGCTGGGGTGGACTTGCCCAGAGAACCCTTTCCCGAGCCAGCGGGCCGTGTGCTCGGTTTTCTTGGCCGTCTGGTCAAATTCTCGAGTTTTGTCTTTTCCATCGCCCCCCGTAATCTGGTTTGGGGGCGCATCTGCAGTCTCTTGGCGGTGGTGGTGTTACCTAGGCAGCCGGGCCTGGTCTCCGGGTGCAGCTCCTTTTTGGTCTGCCGTCTTTTTGTATATGTGCTGCCGAAGCGAGCACTGGCCTGCCGTCTTTTTGGAAGGTCGGAAAATCTTTCCCAGAAAGGCCGTTTTACGTAAAATACTTGATGTGTCCGAAGCCCTCGCTTGGGAGTAGGAAGCCGCCAGGCGGCCTGGGTTAGCAGTTGGGAAACTGCGTACTTTTCATTGTTTGTCTTTCTGGGAAGTTTTTTCTTGACTCATTAAAATTTTTAAAAGTCGTTGTCGCTGGCCTGTGAGGTTTTTGAGGGCAAGAGGTGGAGGTTCCGCCGTAGAGGCGGAGGGTGAGGATGGGGCAGGTCCCGAGCCGAGGCTGTGGTGGGAGCCCCCTCCCTGAGAGCCCGAGGGGGATCCTGCAGCCGGCGGCCCCGGGGCCCTCTGCCGGGCCCGAGGCTGGGCCGGGGGACATGTTGTGTGACATCATGAGAGGTTCTGGTCACGGGACCGCCAGGCCTTGGAGGCCAGGTGACCTTGTGAGGGGCGTTGCTGGCTAAGTTCTCTCCTGAACTGATATTTTGGGAGTCGTTAGTTTGTTGTCAGTTTCTGTTCACTACATAGACGACCTCGGAGGGTTCTGCTGTCCGGGGGTGGGGGGTGGGGCTTGGGCTGCAGGACCCAGGAGTCCGGGGCAGCTGTGCTCTCCCCCGGCCCCGCCTTTCGTAGCGGGGCCTGCTCTGCGGGGGGGGGGGGGGGGGGAGAAAGTCCGCTCACGTGGAGCCCGGTTGATGAGTAACTCGTGTCAGCTCTATCTGATCCTTTCCACCGAGCTGCCCCCTTCTCGGCCCCGTGGGGCCCGGAGCTCTGATCTCGGGCCCTTGAGTTGCCTTTTTACCGGCCTGCCTTCTGCTGGAAACGTCCCCCAAGCACTGCCAGTTTCTAGAAAGCAAACAGCAGCACCTGAACCTTAACCAGCATCAAGTGTCTCTCCTAGGGCCTGTGGAGGGGGGTGTCTTTGTCTTTGGACGGGTCGGGAGGCGGGGCCGGGGTCCTGCCGGGAGGGAGCCGGAGGACAATGATGGCTCCTTTTCAAGTGGCGATTAAAGGGCGGACGGCTCGCTTCCCTGCCCCGGCCTTCTAGCTGACGAAGGCCTCGAGCGGGGGCTCGGGCGCCGGGATGTGGCGGGCGCCCTGGCTGACGTCTCCTTTTTTCTCTCCGCAGCATCGTCCCAGACATAGCAGTTGGTACAAAGGTAGGCGCTTGTGACGTTGCTTCCTCCTTCCGCCCGCTCCCACCATGGGCTGCCCGGCTTGCTGCTCCTAGGCTGGACAGCCTGCCTCGGGCGGGGGGTGGGCGGCCCCTCAGCAGTCTGATTTCTGGATCCCCTGCCCTGCCCTCAAGCTCAGAACGGCTTGCGGTTGGAGGTGGGATGCGCGGCAGGGTGACGGGATTTCTGTCCTCGGTGTGGGGGGGGGGGTGGTGGAGGTCGTTTGGCCCTTGGGGGGGGGGGGGGGGGGGGGGCGGGACCAGAGAATCTCAGGGGGCTCTGGGGTAGTTCCAGGCTGGTTCTGAGGCTGTCCTTGTTCAGATAATTTTTGCTCAGAGAAACAGGACGGCGGGGGCAGAGTGTCCCCCCTCGGGCCGTGTGTCCTGAGCCCCGTAGGTGGCCAGGTGTCCTGAGGAGCAGGTAGCAGCTGGTTTCTGGTCTGGTGGCCGCCGTGCCTGGGCTGGTTTCGGTTTTCCCAGGCGGACTGTCTTTGCACACCGCTTGTCCCGATCTTCTTGCAGATAAAACCTGATTGGTGGCGGGAGGAGGGAGAGGGACTTCATCCGGAGTGCTGTGATTGGCACGGGGACCTTCCCCCTGCTTCTCTGGGGGCCGCTTCAGCCGGAGCACCTCTTCCAGGGGCTGTCTCCTCCGTCCCCTGCCCCGGGGGTCTTGGCTGCACAGGACAGAGGCCCTGAGCCTGTAGGGTGCGTGCACCGGGGGACCCACTGGGAGGGCAGCCTGGTCCTCTCCCTCAGGTTCAGGATAAGCTGGGCCCCAAATGAGGCGCCAGGGGTGTTGGTGTGTAAGCTATCAATGAAGAAGCAAGGGGACTCTAGGCGCTGTTCCTGGCGCGGTGGTCGTTTGCTATTGGTGCTGAATTGACTTCAGGGCAGGGGCCCTGTGGCAGCAGCTGGGAAGAGCTCCCCCACACTGTGGACTGGCCCACGTACCCCCAGGCTTCTACCCTGCAGAGTGGCTGTGCCCCAGTGGGCTGTTCCTGTGGAGCCACTGGTTACCACGTGCGCCTGCCCGCCTCCCCCCCCCCCCCCGCCCCCCGTGCTGGGGGAGGGGGCGGCGTCTGGGAGGGAGGCCTGGGGGATATGGGCGGCCAAGTGGGTGGGGCTTGCCCCACAGACCCTGCAGGTGTAGGCGTGCCAGGCCGTCTGCTGTGAGAACATGGTTGGGGCCAAAGAACGCCCCACTCCTGAGGGAATCTCGGCCCTGCTTGTCACCTGTCAGAGACAGGAGCCGAGATGTTCTTTTTAAGGTTGTGCAGCCGGTGTGTGGGATCTGCCTGGGTGCCCCGTCCCTGTCCAGCTCTGGACGGGGGCCCTTTGTGTGTCAGGGGGCGGGTCAGGGCTCGAAGTCCACATTCCTACCACTTAGGCAGGGGAGACTCTGTCCTCGGTGGCTCAGGGGCATTCTGCCTGGGTTCTCATGTGGCCCTTCGTTCACGGCTGGGGCTGGTCTACTGCTCTGAGCCTTGAAGCGCCCAGGTCCACTTGGTGAAAGTGAGCTGGGGCGTGACGGGTCAGGTCAGCCTGGAGTGCTTGGGGTTTTTAACATTTTGCTTCATTATAACAAATTCCAGCCCATAAGTGGTCTGCGGTTCTGGGTCCTTTTCTGGACTCTAAGACCAGGCAGGAGTCTGAGCCTTTGCAGCCTCTCCACAGGCTCAGGTGCTGGCCCTCTGCGCATCCATCTCAGCCCTGAGCCCTGGGGAGCAGATGCCCGCCCGGCGTGGGGTCTGGGTTCAGGGTCATGCCCGTAGCAGGTGGCCTAGCAGCCAGGGTGGCCCAGAGCATCCTGTTTGCTCCCAGCAGCGTTGCCATGTGCCCGATTCCTGTCCCAAGGGGCAGACCTTGAACCTCCCTGGCTTCCTTCGGCTTGTCTCGAGGGGCAGGGTGGGGTGTGAGTGTCCCACTCAACTTCGGTGCTAGACCACGGGAAGGTGGGAAGGACCCTGGGTGTTTGGCATCCTTGTTTGTAAGTGGCAGTTAAGCTGGCCTGAGGGAAGGGCAGAGATAAGGTGTTCTTGAGGAGGGACGAGGTGGCGAAAATGGCAGTTGGAGGGTCTGGCCCTGAGAAAGGCTGGTTTTTGCTGTTCTGCCGGGAGGCCGCGGGGCACCTAGGGCAGGGAAATTCTTCTCAGGCCACCGGTTTCGTGTCCGGAAGTTGTTGAGGGGAGCCAGACCCAGTGGGGTCTCCTTGCCCCTCGGGTGGGGTTTTGTGCTCACCCGGCAGGAGGGCCCCCGTCTGCTTCTTCACCCTGGGCTTGATCTTACCTGGTTCTGGGAGTTGATTCAATTGCATTGAGATTAATGAGTCAACTAGTCGTTTCTGGAGAGAGAATGGGCCGGGCACTTGGGGAGCTTCTTGTTTGTCACCAGGGTGCCCGCCGCCTGGAGAGGTGGCCTTTCTGGTCATCGGGCTCCGGTTTCCTCAGACTGGAAAGTAGGACAGACTCCTGCGGCTGAGCGGGTGGCTGCAGTGTGTGTGACAAGGGGGCTTTGTCCTCGTGGGCCTTGAGTGGCTCTGCCGTGATTGAGAGCACGACGGCCGAGCCTCGGGGTAGCCCGCCTGAGCCCGTGCAGACCCCAGGCACGGGGGGTGGGGGGACGGGCCACGCAGAGCCCCTGTAGGGGACGAGACGCTGGCCCTGCTTGGGGAAAGACCCCCCAGGGGCTCCGCAGGTGGGGAAAGGAGCTGTGTCTTGGGTGCAGAACCACTGGGCCCCCGTAGGGAGGGTTGGGGGGCGCTGCGGTGAAGATGCGGCTCGGTTCCAACCCGCCCCTCTCTTCCAGCGGGGATCTGACGAGCTCTTCTCTGCCTGTGTCACTAACGGACCCTTTATCATGAGCAGTAACTCGGCTTCCACAGGTAACCCTAACTGCGGCCTTACCTGGGAGCACTTCCTCTGTGTCTCTGAGGAGCGCACTTGGGGTTGGTTGGTCCTGGCCTTGGTGACCTTGAGCCTCACTTACCCGGGAGCCAGGTGTGGAGACCTCCCTGTCCCAGCAGCCTCCCAGAGCTGGGAGGAAGCCAATACCAGGAGAGGGGTCCCTTGCTCTAGGGGAGCCAGGAAGTGCCTCGTGCCATGCACACCATCCTTTTGCAGCAAATGGAAACGACAGCAAGAAGTTCAAAGGGGACAACAGGAGCACAGGCGTGCCCTCCAGGGTGATCCACATCCGAAAGCTGCCCAGTGACGTCACTGAGGGGGAGGTCATCTCCTTGGGGCTGCCCTTCGGGAAGGTCACCAATCTCCTGATGTTGAAAGGGAAGAACCAGGTACAAGGCCTAGGCCTTCTTCTCTGGGGTGGTCGCCGGGCCTCCCGGGTCCAGGCCTGGCTCACACACGACCCCCCCCCCCAGGCCTTCATCGAGATGAACACGGAGGAGGCTGCCAACACCATGGTGAACTATTATACGTCGGTGACGCCCGTACTGCGCGGCCAGCCCATCTACATCCAGTTCTCCAACCACAAGGAGCTCAAGACAGACAGCTCGCCCAACCAGGCAGTGCGCGCCCTGGGCTGCGGGCGGAGGGGGGTGGGGTGGGCGGTGGCCTTGGGGCTGATGGGACTCACGGCTCTGCCCCCACAGCGGGCCCAGGCGGCCCTGCAGGCGGTGAACTCAGTCCAGTCGGGAAACCTGGCCCTGGCTGCGTCGGCCGCGGCGGTGGACGCGGGGATGGCAATGGCTGGACAGAGCCCAGTGCTCAGGATCATCGTGGAGAACCTCTTCTACCCGGTGACCCTGGACGTGCTTCACCAGGTGAGGCAGGGGGGTGGCGGGGTGGCACCAGCCTGCGGGAGGGGCTGGTTCCGGGCTGAGGCCAATCCCTCCGCCGTGCTCTTCCCGTAGATCTTCTCCAAGTTCGGCACCGTCCTAAAGATCATCACTTTCACCAAGAACAGTCAGTTCCAGGCGCTGCTGCAGTTCGCCGAGCCCGCGAGCGCCCAGCACGCCAAGCTGGTGAGTGGCCCCGGGGCAGCCGCGCTGCCGGCTGCCGGCCCCCACTCACAGCCCTTTTGCTGCCCCCGCAGTCGCTGGACGGCCAGAACATCTACAACGCCTGCTGCACCCTGCGCATCGACTTCTCCAAGCTCACCAGCCTCAACGTCAAGTACAACAACGATAAGAGCCGCGACTATACACGCCCCGATCTGCCATCCGGCGACAGCCAGCCCTCTCTGGACCAGACCATGGCCGCAGCCTTCGGTAAGATGCCCGGTGGTGGGATGGCAGCGGGGCGGGGTGGGGGGCAGGACGCGTAGCTCGGTCCTAGGCGCCCGTCTCCCGGATGCCCACACAGCACCAGCCCAGAACCCACCGAGTGGGGCGCTGGCAGCCGGCTCGCACCCGTGGGTGCGATGATTAGTGTCTCATTTGTTTCTAGGTGCGCCTGGTATAATGTCAGCCTCTCCGTACGCAGGAGCTGGTTTCCCTCCCACCTTTGCCATTCCTCAAGCCGCAGGTATTCAAACGCTCGTCCCCACCACCGCCTCTGCATGCCACACCTCTCCCGTAGCTCTGCTTCCACGGCAGCCGACGTGGCGCAGTCACGGGGGGAGCCCACCTTCCTGGGCACAGGCCTCCAGGTTCCCCACGGGGCCTGGACAGGGCAGTCGTAGGGCAGGGCCGTGCAGAGAGCCCGCTGACCCCACAGTCTCTGGTCTGGTTCCCTTCAAGCGCCCGTGAGGACCAGCGCACGGTGGTTGGAGGGATATGCCCCTAGTAGGTGCGTTTAAGTGGCCTGGTAAGCGAGCGGCGTGAGCTGGGTGGGCACACCTGAGCATCCCTCCCGGGGGCCAGGCGCCCACCTACGTGACAGTCCTGAGCCTGTTGTCCCGCCCGGCGTGCCATTTGCATGGTGACGGGCACCTGCATGCGAGCACGGCCGAGGCCGTTGGGCTCAATCCTGCATCCGAGGAGCTGGAGCTTTCTGTGCTATTTGGCGCATGTAGACGGTCAAGCCAGCACGGTCTGTGCCACGAGAAGCGTGGAGGAGCCGCAGGCGTGCCGTGCTGCTGGGCCAGCCGCTCCCCCCCACCCCACCCCCTACGTGTCTCTGTTTGCATGAGGATGGGCAGGACCCGCGTTTTTGTCTCAGACAAGGTGGGCGCCGCTGCTTATCTGACTGCCTCTTCCCTCCAGGCCTCTCCGTCCCTAACGTGCACGGGGCCCTGGCTCCTCTGGCCATCCCGTCGGCGGCGGCAGCGGCAGCAGCGGCGGGCCGGATCGCCATCCCAGGCCTGGCAGGGGCAGGAAATGCTGTCCTGCTGGTCAGCAACCTCAACCCCGAGGTATGTGGCTCTTCTAGGCTGTCCTTCCGGACTCCTACTTCGGAAGTAGGAGTTGGGAGTTTGCTCTCAGGTCCTAGTGCAGACTGAGCCCCTCCCCCAGGCACTGGGGCCCCTGGAGCCGGGTCCCCTGGCCTGGCCAGTGCCTGCAGGTGTCACGCTGTTCTCCTCTCTGCACTGATGTCACTCACTGCTGCGTCCTTTCCGCAGCGCTTGGAGTCCTCCTGTTTTCCTTAATATCTCAATGTACGTTCCTAATTCCATGATGCTGAGAGTTGAAGTATTTGGTGTTCACGAGAGCAGTTTTGCAATTTCGAGCCCAACCAACCTCGGTCTGCAGGGGCCTGCGGGGCGCCTCTGGGGAGGGGGTGCAAGCCAAGGCCACCAGCCACGGTCCCTGAGGTGGCAGCCAGGCCTGTGCTTGTCTTGGTGGCCAAGTTCAGCTCAGGGAGCTGGGATGAAATGATAAAGGCTCGAGATATTTTGATTCTTGAGAGACGGGGTTCCTGTTTATTTTAATGAGCTGCTCTCTTGCCTGTCTGAGCATGTGTGACTTGCGGCCTCTCGAGCCCTGTCCCAGCTCCTCTAGCCAAGCTCTCTGCTAACAGCCACCCCAGTGAGCCTGACTGGAGGCCCTGGTGCGGGCCCCGGGGAGACAGTTCCTGGAGGGCCTGTTGGGGGAGCGGGGGGGCGGGCGGGCGCCGTCTCCTCCCCGCGGGGGGCACTCCTGCTGTCCGCCCGGCGCGTGGCTCGTGGTGTGTGTGGTCTTGACTGATGGGACACCGCGTGTTTTCTTATGTATTTACTGACCTGTGTTTTTGCTACTTTTTTTCTTTTCTCCCCTTCCCCTTTCCCAATTTTTTTTCTTGCCCTGATCCGGAATTTCTTTGCCAACTGACTGCACGGTACTTCTGCTTCCTGTTGTTGCTTGAAACAAAACAAAACCATAAATAAATAAAAACAAAATTCCCCCTCAAACCCTGCTCTCCGGAAACCAACCTGCCCTTGAATATTAACATCCTGACAACTTCATCATCCATCAACCTGCACGCCTGCGGGGCTGCCTCCTCGTGGTGGACGATTCCAACTCGCCCCCTGACCTCTCCCTTTCCCTGTCCCTCGCTGCCTTGCTCTGCTGTCCTCTAAAGAGAGTCACACCCCAAAGCCTCTTTATTCTTTTCGGTATGTTATCGTTCCCACTTTTATTATCTTGTTTTCGTGTAATTGAGGTGGTTGTCACGCTCTGAGACGTCCGAGCGTGCTGTCTGGGCTGCGCTTTGCCTACTGATTTGGACTCCAGAGCATGGTTTACGGCCCCGCATGCTATTGGCAGAGTAGATGTGTCGGTAGCAGCCGCAGGATGGTTCTTGGCAATTGGCCTTTCCTGGATTTCAGGGCTTCTTTGCTGAAGGCAGCCCTCCCGGTAACGCTCCCTGTGACTAGACAGCTTCTCAGGCAGAATAGCAGAGCTGCGGGGAGAGCCAGCCCTGTGCGGGAGTGCGGGTCGCGGGGCCGGCGGGGAGGGGCCGCGGGGCCCGGGCGGCTCAGCAGTCTGTCCCTGTGCCCTCGAAGGCGTGTACGGCGACGTGCAGCGGGTGAAGATCCTGTTCAACAAGAAGGAGAACGCCCTGGTGCAGATGGCCGACGGGAGCCAGGCCCAGCTGGGTAAGTAAGGGCTGCAGGGCCGGGGGGCTGCGGGGCTGCGGCGGCGGCGGCCAGGGGCCTTGGGTCACATGGGTCCTGTGTTGTCTTCCCCCCCAGCCATGAGCCATCTCAATGGGCACAAGCTGCACGGGAAGCCGGTGCGCATCACACTCTCCAAGCACCAGAACGTGCAGCTGCCCCGTGAGGGCCAGGAGGACCAGGGCCTGACCAAGGACTATGGCAACTCGCCCCTGCACCGCTTCAAGAAGCCCGGCTCCAAGAACTTCCAGAACATCTTCCCGCCCTCGGCCACCCTGCACCTCTCCAACATCCCGTGAGTGCACCCTGCACCTCTCCAACATCCCGTGAGTGCCTGTAGAGGTCTCCTGGGATGCTCCCGCTTCCAGGGGCTTCCACAGGCCGTAGGGAGGCCTTGCTGGAGGCCCAGCCAAGTGTGTTCTCTGCTTCTAGTGCACCTTTCAGATGCTCATGGTCATTTTCTGATAACCTATTTCTGGGGCCCCTAAAAAGCTCGTGGAGACCCCACCCTTCCCTGGACACTCAGCTGCTGTCTTGAGGGAATGGCCTTGACCTTCCACGGAGTGGCTCAGGCCCCTCTCTCTCCCTGCAGGCCTTCCATCTCTGAGGATGACCTCAAGATTCTCTTCTCCAGCAACGGCGGGATCGTGAAAGGGTTCAAGTTCTTCCAGTGAGCCCAGCCCCACCCCCTCGCCCCGCTGCCCCTGGGCCTGCCCTGCCCCACCCGGCCCTTCACGCCTCCTTGTGTCCCCCTCGTTTTCCCCGCAGGAAGGACCGCAAAATGGCGCTGATCCAGATGGGCTCCGTGGAGGAGGCCATCCAGGCGCTCATCGACCTGCACAACCACGACCTGGGTGAGAACCACCACCTGCGGGTGTCCTTCTCCAAGTCCACCATCTAGGCCGCCACCAAGGACCAGCCTGCCGGGCACCCGGCGACAACTTCCATCATTCCAGAAAAAAAGCCACTTTAAAAAGCAGCTGAAGTGACCTTAAAAAAAGACCAGAGATTTTATTTTTTTAAAGAGAAATCAGTTTACCTGTTTTTAAAAGAAATTAAATCGAATTCACTTGCTCACCTGGGGGAGGTGGGGTGCCAACCTCAGGCTCTTGGTGACCGTGGAGGCCCAGCCCGGCCCCTTGCCCGTGCCTTCTGTAGTCTGTGTGGCGGGCGCTCCCAAACCTCCACTCGGCTTTCTTGTGCCTTAAACCCACTGCTCTGGCAGGGCCTATCTTGGGGTAGCAGACGTGTAGGGGTTTGGGGGCCTGGGGGGGGGGGTCGGCCTCCCATGGGATCGTGTGCCTGCTGCGGTGGGAGACCGTGGGTGGCCAGGTGTGGCCGCCCCCAATCCTTGTATCATTTGCCCCCCCCAGCCCCAGGGCCCCTCCCCGTCGCTTCTTCAGCTTTGTTTCCACCATAATCTCTGTATTATGCTTCGATGCAGCTGCAGACACCTGTGCCTAGCAATATTTCCAGTTGACCAAATATTCTAATCTTTTTCATTTATATGCAAAAAATAGTTTTAAATAACGTTTTATATAGCAAGATGATAAAAATGGTATGAGTGTAACCTAAATTTTCTCCTCGTGGTATGACTTTGTATACTGTACTTTTATTTTATTCCTTGTCATTGAGTCGCAGGGCAGGATCTAATTTCCAGGGCAGACACAATGGGGCCGGCACGTCTGCGACCTGCCGATGCCTTACTCACAACTGTCCTCTGTCCCGGAGGACAAGTGCTCTTAAACTTTCAGGGTTTCTTTTTTCCTGCAAATTTTGGACCAAAGTTTTGTTTCTGTTTTTTGTCTGCCTCTAATGCTGGGACCCCAGGAGGTGGGACAGCAGCCCTAACCTTCCGGTCTTTACCGCCTTGTCCTGCACTCACGGGTCCAAGGGGCTCCCCGCGCAGGCCCTGTGCTGGCCGGCCCTCCTTCAGGGCCTGGGCCTCAAGTTTCCATGTCGGGGTGGAACAAGGGTGTAAATATTTATAATTTTTTATACCTGTTGTAAGACGTGAGGGGCAGCAATTGCGGTTTTTTTATGGTGACACAGATGTATATTTTGATAACAGCAATTACAGGCTCAGTATTGTAAGGAGCATGGCAGGCCACTGCCCGCTGCCGGCTTGTAATGCGGAGAGAACTGAATTAAAGCAATTTTATAACAACTCCTACCTTTTCTGTAGGCTCTTTTTTCCTGTCCACATGTAGGAGGTGGTCTGGCCGGTCTGTACTGGACTCTGAATAAATTCTCTGTATCCTGCACTTGATTTCCCTCTTTATTGGGCCTGTTTGTTTCACTGCTGTTTCCTCCTCTGTGTAAACTCAGCCGTGTTGTTCCCCTCACTTCTCGCTTGGGGGTTTCAGGGGGCCTGGAGATGGGGCCCCACACCTGCACTCCACCAGACAGATCCCTGTCCCCAGTTGCGCGCGCAGGGCCCCGCGACCGAAATGACACTCCAAAAAGCCGCACCCCGCTCAACGATCGCCTTTTATTGTCTGATGGGGCCCCACGTCTGAGTTCGGCCAGACCCCCCCACCCCGCCCCCTGCTGTGCGGCCCCGCCCCCGCCCTCAGTCCTTGAACCTGCGGGCCGCCTGCATCTTGCGGTAGTAGCTCTCCGCCTCTGCCTCCACGGCCTCCCGCTCACACAGCACCAGGCCGCCCGCTTTGCGCCGCAGTGTCGACTCTCGGCTGGCCGGCCCCAGGGCCCCGTCGGCCACACCCAGCGGTGGCAGCCCCTCGCCTGTGGCCAGGTTGACGGTGGCCACGGCCCCAAACCGCGGCTCCTCCTGGTCCACGTCACCAACAGAGGAGCCTGGGGACACGCCCGGGGGCTTCGGTCCCCCACGGAAGCCGCGAGCCAGGTCCCCCAGCTCATAGCCGCCCTCCCCCTCAGCCCCCTTGGCCCCGCCGCCCGCCGCCTTCCACTCCCAGGGCCCGTTACCCGCAGACAGGTGGACCACAGGGTGGTGGGGCGCATGGGCATCGATGGTGACGATGCTGGCGGAGTCACGGTCCGACGGCGACCTGTACTGGGAGGAGTCGGAGCTGGCGCTAGAGGACGAGGCCGTCTCGGCCGCCTTGGGGCCCGGCCCGCCTGGGGCCTTGGACATGGCGATGACCTGCAGCAGCCGTGGCGGGTTGGCCACGCGGGGCTGCGTGGAGGCTGTGGCCACCACGGTGCCGCTCTTCTCTGCCATCATGAGCCATTTGGCCCGCACGGCTGCGCTGCTCTTGGGGGACAGGCCTGCCGCAGCCTGGATCCCCTCCTCGGGGATGTGCACCAGTGGCTGCGGGCCAGCCCGCGGCGGGAGGATGACCCGCGGCCCGAGCCCCGGCCGTGCCTGGACTGTGGGGTACAGTGAAGGCGGGGCTGGACCCCCTTCTTCCCCCTCCTCGTCCTCGTCCTCCTCCTCGTCCTCCTCCTCCTCTTCCTCCTCGGCCATGGGCTCCGCTGGCGCCCGCAGGTGCGCAGGGCTGGCCTCGTCCGGCAGCCCCAGGCCGCGGCCCTCCAGCGACTTCTGCTTCCACTCGCTGATGAGCTGCTTGGATCGCGAGGCGTCCAGAGGCACGTGGATGGTCATGTGGCGGCGGGCGGGGTCATCGAGCGAGGGCGTGCTGACGCGGGGCAGCGTGTGGCTGAAGGTCACCATGTTCTCCTTGCCCATGGGGCTGCGTGGGGCCAGCAGGTCCACGTCCACGCTGGCCCGCTTC
The DNA here is from genome assembly GCF_003676395.1 of Aethalodelphis obliquidens. Taxonomy (NCBI): domain Eukaryota; kingdom Metazoa; phylum Chordata; class Mammalia; order Artiodactyla; family Delphinidae; genus Aethalodelphis; species Aethalodelphis obliquidens. Next base: position 14,142,560 of record NW_020837997.1, on the reverse strand, counting down.
AGGCTGCCCAGTGAGGTCTTGTCGCGGGCCACAGGCCGGGGCACACCCTCCAGCCGCCCGGGGGGGCCCAGCTCGTCGGTGCTCACGGACTTGTTCTGCTGGTACACCGAGTCGTGGCCCCGCTGGGTCAGCGCCCGCAGCGCATCCTTGGCAGGCGCCGGGGCCGCTGGTCTCTCTGCCGGCGGGGCCTGGAAGTTGCCCACAGCGTGGCAGGCCTAAGGATGAGACACGGGCTGGGCGTGGGGCCGGCAGCCAGAGACCAGGGTCCCCAGCAAGCCACAGACTTGCCGTGGGAGTCCGAGAGGGGGAGTCCGAGAGGGGAAGTCCGCCTTTCTCCCAATGGGACAAATTCTGGCCTCAGGTCGCTCACTCTGCACATTGGGCAGGTCTGGGCCCGTGAGGTTCTGCCTCTAGCTACCAAGGGACAAAACTCAGCAGAGTCCCCCAGGGTGGGGCTGGCCTCCCCCCTCAGACCTCCCCCTGGGCACCCAGACCTCTCCCCTCAGCCCCTCACCAGGTAGGCAGCGATGCCAGCACCAATAAGGAAGCCGGCGTAGACATCCACGGGGTGGCTGCGGTACTGCGTGATCTGGGTGAGGCCACAGACGCCCGCCGCGATGGCAAAGGAGAACACCAGAATGGGCTTCAGCAGCTTGGTGGCGTCCGAGATGACCGAGTTGAAGTACATCTGCAGGGGGGCAGGCCGGGTGGTCAGGGCAGCCGGTCCTGGTGGGGTGTCCAGGGCATGGGGCTGGGCCGGCCGGGACTCACCGACACGTAGACAGCAGCGAAGGCAGACAGAGTGGCGTGCTGGGATGGGAAGGTCTTCCTGCAAGAGGCACCCGGGTGAGCCCCACCAGCTCTGGGCCCCTGCCTCAGTTTCCCTGCATGCTCCACGGGACGGGGGCCGGACACGCTCACCGTGCAGACAGGATGGCGTGGGTGTCGTGGCCGGAGCAGATGTCCTGCGTGATGTAGGGGTTGGCCTCACACGATGTGCCCAGCAGGGTGTAGTTGGGTTTGCAGACCGTCAGGAAGAAGGGTGCGTGGTAGCCCGTGGCCAGCTGGATGACGTCGGTCACCAGGGCTGTGGCACACAGGCCGAACACGTGGACGCCTGCGGGGTGGGAGGGTTAGGGCCGGGCGCGGGAGCTGGGGCCAGACCCGCCCCCCTCAGCGTGCGGACGCCGTGGGGGACTCACCTACAAAGCGCACCGTCCGCCGAAGGAAGGAGTTGAAGTTGCAGCCGCCGGCGTGGATGCTACCCTCGGGCCCGCCCGGGCCCCCGCTGCGGCCCCACAGCCGGGACTGCATGCAGTACAGCAGGCCCTCGCCCACCATGATCTGCCAGACGGGGAGGTGCTCAGTCGGGCTCCCGGCCGCGGTGCCCACAGCCGGCCCCGCCCCGCACCAGGACTCACCGAGGCCGCAGGCGCAGCGAAGGCCAGGCTGAGGAGCATGAGTAGTGGGATGAGCTCCTCGCTGGTCTCCACGTAGGGCATGGAGAGCGCGCGGTCGTAGCACTGGAAGCCCACCTTGGCCGGCTTGAAGAGGTCGGTCAGCTCCAGGAAGTAGAGAGACACGACGGAGGACGCCACTATGGGCAGCTGCAGGAACGGGACTGGCCAGGGTCACGCCACACTCGCTGACGGAGTCATCCGCCCATGAATTCAGTCCCTTCACTGATTCATCCACCTATCCACAAGTCCGTGCTGCTGCCGTTCACCCACGGATCAGCTCATTCAGCAATCCAGTGACCCACCACCCATCTGGGTAACATCCACAGATCCATCCATCCAACAGAGCCATTCCTGCACCCCTAACTCACTCATCGATCCACTAATCAGCCCATCCATCAACATTCCTTCCATGCATCCATCCGTCATCCATCTGTTCACGCATGCTTCCTTCCTTCCTTCCATCTATCCATCCATCAATCAACCAACCCACACACCCATCCACCCACCCATCTATTCATCCATCAGTCCATCATCTGACCATCAACCCAACCCTACCCACCCACCCACCCACCCATCCATCCATCCATCCATCATCTTCCATCATCCAGTCATCAATCCACCATCCATTCATCCACTTAAGCTTCCTTCCTTCCATCCACCTATCCATCCATTTACTC
>NW_020837997.1:14123684-14135423 GCF_003676395.1 Aethalodelphis obliquidens | reverse complement strand
TCCAACTATCATCCATCCATCCATCCTCCCTTCCTTCCATCCATCCATCCAAGCACCCATCCTCCATACATCCTCCATCCATCATCTTCCGTCCACCATCCATCATCCACCATCCATTCATCCACCCACTCATGCTTGCCTCCTTCCTTTCTTCCATCCATCCATCCATCCACCCACCCATCATACCACCCACCCATCCAACAGTCCATCCATCCACCCACTCACCACTTCATTCATCTCTCTCCTCCAGCTACCCTTGCTGTCTTGAACAACCTAGAAACAACAGACAGGTTCCTGCCTCTGGGCCTTTCCTCTCAGGGATAGAAGGACGCACTTAGACGCTCCTCTGGGGTGTCTGGCCCTCCTCGGAGACTCCCTTCCTGGCACCAGCCTCTCCATCCCTTGCGCTGCTTTATTTCCTCTGCACCCTGTACCTCTATGTGCCAACTTCACACTCAGCCCTGAGAAGATGGGCATCTGGTCCATGGCAGGTGCTGAATAAATGAATGAATTCTTTGAATCATTCATTTGTGCAACTGTCCTTCTGCACACCCTGATCATGTGTCCTCAGGTGACAGGCACACAGCACACATGACACTCCTGCTCACAGCAGCCGTGACGAACGGGAAGGAGGCTGAGGTTCAGGAAAACTGAGCTGCGTTTGACCAAGTCGCAGACATGGCGCCCGAGGAGGGCAGGGGGAAAGGATCTACACCTCACTCACTCACCCACGCGTGCTGCAAAGCTACTGAGCAGATTCCAGTGGAACCTTCTTATGGAAGCAGAACCTCCCGGTGTCCTCTGCCTCCCCTTCTGGTCCAAGGATCTCAAACTCAAACCCCCACCAGGGCCAGGTGGGGCTGGCACATCTGGGGACCAGAGAGTAGGCAGGCCCCTAACGGCGCCCAGCTGCCTTGGGAAGCCCCCACCTCCACTCGATTTGTACGGTGCCTTGAGAGGGGCCTCGGCCCTCCATGCAGCCCTGGCCGGGGGCTCCCAGAGGGGAAGTGCCAAGGGTGGGATTGCAGGAGCTGGGCTGGTGTGCAAGGAGCGTTTATTGAGTGCCTGCTGCATGTAGGCATGAGGCCCAAGGCAGTTAAATGAAGCCACCTGCCTGGGCTTGCATCCTGGCTCCACCTCTTCCTGACGCCTCAGTTTCCCCAGCTGAAAACAGGACCAATAAAGTGGCCACCACCCAGGGCTGCAATGCAGGACTGGATAAGCAAATACACTGAAAGCGCTTAGAGTCTGGCGCACGTGGAGCCTGTAGTGGTATTAGCAGCAGTTAGCGGCTGCCTCCGTGATCACGGTCAGGGTCATCTGGCTTGGCGGGCAGACAGCGTCAGGCCACAAAGAGGGTTTACGTGGGGACTGGGAAGCGCCTTAAAATCACCAAATCTCTCCGCGACAGGGTCGTGCTGAAGACCCCCCACGACCTTCCAAGTCCCAAGCCGTGTGGCTATAACGCCTGGCCGGCTCCCCTGCTTCTCCTCCAGCCTCTGCCCGCATCTGCCCGCCGGACCAGACTGGAGGGAGAACCGGCGGCCCCGCGTGGCAGGTTGGGTGGTGGGGGTCCCCCATCAGAGCCCGCCACCACCTGAGGGCCTGTAAGTGCCTCCGGAATCCCACCACCCGCCTCTCACCGCTTCCCAAGACCCTCGGCTGAAAACCAGGAACCCCTCAGCGCGTATCTCTGCACCAAAGGAAGATCACTCACACACACCCACGATGTCGAGCCAACTTGCTTGCTTTGGGGGCGTGTGTGTTTAAAAACAAAGAAAAGAAAAAAAAAAGGAATGGAACACTGGCCGTAAAGGAAATGCAGACCGGGACTGGGATATGGTTTTTCACCCACTGGGTCGGTCAAATCCAGACGCCGCTAACGCTTGGGGTAGACGCAACTGCGGGAAAACAGGCGCGCACGCGGGCGCCTCCGTGGGAGGACTTTGGGGTCTTTCCCGAGTGACCACACCCTGCTCCCCAGGGAGGTACCCTGCAGATAAGCTCTGCACACTTGTGTGGGGTGACACAGGCCAAAGGGCTTAAAGAGTCTCCTTCTAGGAATGTCTGTGAGACACAAAGGCTCGGAAGCACCCGAGTGCCCAACTCCCTGGGGCTGGGGCCCAGCACTGGAGTACTACATGGCAGTGAAAAAGGATGGGGCACCATTTCCTGGGACGATGGTAAGCAAAGATCTCCGCTAGAAAAAAGCCAAGGGCAGGAACTTGTGTTTGCAAAGGTGGTGGGGGGAGGTTGCACATCTGGTGGACTTCAATGGGTGGGTGTGAAAGGTTTTCTGGGAGGGGACACAGGAGAGAGTAGTGGGAAGTGGAGGTGGGTAGGCGCCTGGGGAGTGGGGGGTGTTGTCTCCGTGATGCCTGGAGAACACTGAGAAGGTACAACCTACTGTAATGAGGATTCAAATGCAAATCTGAAGAATCATCAGATTTCCTGCCCGTTGGGGAGGTACCCACCAGCCTGGGTGACCCTGCACAGGGTGGCAGGGGATGCTGTTTGCTCAGGTCTGGTGGCCCGCCCCCCCCTCCACCCGCACCTTGTCTGGGCCCCTCGCTGGAGCTGGGTTTCCCGGCACGGCAAGCAGGGTGCACTGTGGGTAACCCAGGTGCTAACCATCTAAGTGTGGCTACGCGTTGTCTGGTCATTAGCGCTTAGTATGTGCCAGGTGGCTGCATTTACCGTCTTTTACTTTTTAGACACTCACGAGGCCTTCACTCTGTGCCCAGCCTGTTCTATCAGAGCTTGGCGAAGTGCAGGAGCCTCCAACATTAGCAGAGGAGGGATTTCAACTCAGACCTTCAGGCCTCCGGTCCTCACGCTGGAGGAAGACACCGCATCCATACCCCGCGCCCCGCCACCCACGGCCCCCAGCGCCTTGCTCCAGCCCCTTCATTTGCGCTGCTGACCCGTACCCCAGACTGCAGGCCCCGCCTCCCAGCATCTGCCCAGCTCCTGCAGGACAGCCTTCTGCGGCTCTGCAACGCCTACTCGTCCTACAGAGCCCAAGTGGTCTGACCCACCCCCACCCCCAGGCACCCTAGCTGTGCCCGTCCCTCGGCGTGGGGGTCCCCGAGGACCGGCGGAACTGAGGCCTCTGCCCCTCCCCCACCAGCGCGACCACCCCCCACCCCACTCACCTCTACGAAGTAGAAGCAGGGCAGAAGCGTCATGCTGTCCTTCGGGCTTTTATTCTTCTCCTTGGTCGAGATCATGGTGCCGGGGGCGCCACAGGCCGTGGTGGGAGGGGACGAAGCCGCGCTGGAGGAGGGAGGGGCGCAGACTGAGCCCTGGGGGGACGCGGAGCCCGGCGCCCGCGGAGGAGGGGCGGGCCAGGATGCGCAGGAACCGCCCAGGGAAACTGAGGCCGGGGAGAGGGGAGCCCCCGGCCTCCCCCGCGCACTGCGGCCCTGCCCAACGCTCCGGCTGCCACTCCGGATGGGGAGCCGGGAGGGGGCTCGGCAGAGAGGGCGGAGACGGCCTGGCCGAGGGGCCTCCGGGCCGGGGTCCGTCCCGCGCGTCAGGGCGGGGGCCTTCGGGACCCGAGGAGAGGTGGGGTCCTCGCTCAGCCCGAAGGCCCCTCACCTGGCGCGCCGGCGTTCTGTGGGCGGAGCTGGCGGCGACGGGGGCTGCGGCGCGGCTAGCACAAAGCCGGCCCCTCCCCCGCGGGGGCGGAGGGGAGGCGGGGAGGGAGGGGCCCCGCCCGGCCCGAGACCCCGCGCCCGGCGGCCTAGAGGCGGCGCTAGGGGCGGGGGCTCTTTGTCTCGACGCGTCGGGGGCGCCGCGCGCGTCCGTCGCCGTCCCCGCGCCCCCTGCTCCCGCGCCCTTAGTCTCTGGGTCTCCGGGGTCTCGGTCTCCCGCGGGGGCGGGCATGGGCCGGGGTTTGCGGGCTCCTCCCCTCCCGGACCTCTCGGATGGGCCCGGGGAGCCCCATCGAGGCCGGGCGCTGGGAGACTGTCCTGGTCTCCGGGTTTCTCGCCTCTCTGCCCCCCTTTCCCGGCGCGCGTTTCCATGGCGAGCTCCCGGGCGCCCGAGCCTTCGGGAGACAAAAGAAGCTGGGGGTGGGGGGCCGCCCTCACTCCCGGGCCCCCGCACCGCGCACCGCCCACCTGTCCCCTGCGCCCCGCCGGGGTCCTCTCTCCGCTCGTCCAAACCCGGCCCCTCGCCGGGCCCACAGCATCCAGGACGCACGGCCCGGGATGCCCCGGGATGCGCGGGCGGCGGCGGGGCCCTCGTGGTGAATTCACGTGAGGCTCACTTAGGCAGCGGTTGCTCTTTTGCAGGTGTTTCCTCTTTTCCACACACAGCCATGCGGGGTGGGACCAGCTGACCGTCATTTGACAAGTGGGGAAGCTGAGGCCCCCGGGAACTTAAATCTCTGTCCACGGTCTCCAGGCCCCGCTGAGAACTGGAACAGACCCCCAAAATCAATCCCGCAGTTAAGCGTCCAGTTAAGGTCGGGGGTGAGGGCTGCACGGATGGATAACCCGGTGTGTGCAGCCATTGGGCTTTATTCGCACGCAGCTGTTCACACTCCAACCTGGTCCTGGCCGTGGCCCTTCCTGTTTTAAGAGACTCAGCTGCATGTGTCTTCAAAGATGACTGTATGCGCGGTTAAGGGTGGGGCCCAGAGGGTTTGAATCGCACCGGGGCCTCCATTTGCTCACCTGGAAATGGGCATAACAAGGCCGCTTTGCGCATGGGGCACACCGGAGCTCTCTGTCCTGCCTCCCCAGGCCTGATGCCCACTGGGCCTCGGTTTCCCTGCCAGCCAGGGGCGGAGCCTGGGCTGGGCAGCCGTTGGGAATCCCGGTGTTGAAAGGTGACCACAAACAGCCCTCTGGAGGCGGGAGGAGGGGAAAGTGGGGCAATCGCTCTTGGGGGCCTCCTGGGGGGGGGGCAGGAGCAGGAAGGGGTGTCCTGGGAGACCCTCCTGACAGCTCAGGGCAACAGGAGAGGGTCTGGGGGAGTATCAGGAACCGAGGTGGGGGTATTCTTCCTGTCGATCCCCAGCGGTGGAGGAGCGAGGCCCGGCTGTGATGGCACATGGCCCAGCAGTGGGGCCTGGACTTGCTTCTGGGGCACTAGGGAGCCATGGCAGAGTTTAGAGCAGGGAAGAGGGATTGAGCACGCTAGGTGCTGCTCAAAGACTCTTGCACGTATTAACCCACTCGACGCTCACCACAGCTCTACTGGGGGTGTGGCAGGAACTGTTCACGTCCTGGTACCCAGACAGGGAAACAGGGCCAGAGAGGGGCCCTTGAGGTCACCCAAGTAGGAAGGGATGGACCTGTGGGCTTCGGAGTCACCCATCTCTCTGGCTGTGCTCTGCGCAAGACAGCAGCCTGGTCCACGGGCAAGGACAGGGTGGGCGGCAAGTTGGGCCCTCAGGAGGGAGGATGCCCAGGTGAGATCCAGGGAGAGTGGAGACGGGAGGCAAACTTGGGGGGACACTGGTCTGAGGCAGAGGCCATGCGGGGGACACGGCTGGGCGGTGGGACCGTGAGACTCGGCAGGGACCAGGCCTGAGCCCCAGAACCCCACCATTCAGGCTGGGTGGAGGACTGCAAGTCCGCCCTGACCCCTGTTCCCGCCACCCTCCCCAGTCCTGCCTTGCGAGAGCCCCCTCGAGGCCCCAGACAGGAACTGGTGTCCTAGTGTCCTGAGACGTGGGGTCCACCACCAGCCCCAACCTCTTGGTGTCTCCTTGGAAATAAATCCTATTTTTTTGAAATTGAGCTGTCAAAAATAAGTAAAAGTAAAAATAAAAATAAAAAATTGAGGTGAAATTCACATGACATAAGATCACCCATCTTAAAGTATCACATCCGCTGGTTTTTGGAAGGAACGCTCACAGAGTTGTGCAGCCAGCTAATTCTAGAACATTCCGTCTCCCCCAAAGAAACCCCATTTCCTTCAGCTATTATTCCCCTAACCCCCTAACCCCCCCAGCCCCTGACAACCAGGAACCCACTCTCTGACTCTGTGGATCTGCCTGTTCTGGACGTTTCCCATCAATGGAGTCACACCCTGTGTGTCCTTCTGTGTCTGGCTTCTCTCACTGAGCATCGTGTTCTCGGGGTCCGTCCACGTGGTAGTGAGTGTCAGAGCATCACCCCTTTTCACGGCTGAGTGATGCTCCCATGTGTGGAGGGACACGTCTGTCTGTTGAAGGGCATTTGTGTTGCGTCCACCGTTTGGCCACTGTGAACACACGTGTGCAGGTTTCTGAGGCCCTGTCTTTCGTTCTCTTGGGCACGCACCTAGGCGTGGAACTGCTGAGTGATATGATTATTCGGTGATTAACGTTTTGAGGAGCCGCCAGGCCTTCCCCGGCCCGCGGCACTACTTTACATCCCTGCCAGCCTGTCTGAGGTTCCAATTCCCCACCTCCTCACCAACACTGTATTTTTTCTGCCCTTTTCATTCCAGCCGTCCTAGTGGGTGTGAAGTGGTGTCTCGCTGTGGTTTTGATTTGTGCATTTCCCTGATGACTAATAATTTTGAGCATCTTTTCACGGCATGTTGGCCATTTGCGTATCTTGGGAGAAACGTCTATCCAAATCCTTTGTCCATTTTTAAGTGGATTCTTTGTCTTTTTGTTGTTGAGTTGGGAGAGTTCTTTATATATTCTGAATACTCAACCCTGTCTTTCTCTCCCCTTGGCCTCATCTCTTGCCCAGGCTCTGAGTGCCTGAAACCTCTGAAGACCCTGCTTCAGAAGGGGAGACAACCTCTCCAGGACCACCTGGCTCTGGGGGCTCCATGGCCGCACCTGCCCACTTTAGAGATGCACAGACTGAGGGCGGGAGAGTGACCCGGCCAGGTGCCCACAGATAAAAACCCTGTAAGTGAGAAGCTGGACACAGAAGACACACAGTGTGTGATTCCATTGATGGGAAATGTCCAGAACAGGCCAGTCTACAGACAGAGAGTGGGTTCCTGGTTGTCAGGGGCTGGGGGAGGGGAGGGGGAATGACTGCTGATGGGGACGGGGCTTCTTCTGAGGTGATGGAATGTTCTAAAATTGGGGTGGTGGCTGCGTAACTCTGCAAAGATACTAAAAACGATGGAATTGCACGCTTTAAACAGATGAATTGTGTGGTACTCGAATTATATCTCAATAAAGCTGTTTAAAAAAAATAAAAAGCAGTAAAACACACACACACATGCAAACGCCAATAGGACTCAATCCCAGGACAGGAGGGCAGTGGTGGAACCTCCAGCACTCAGGCTGGAAAGCCAAGCGGAGCCCCCATTGTGAGTGGCACGGCTGGGTGTCAGCCTCACCCACATCTGACGGGTCGCCCACCGTACAGACGGGAGGACGGGGCACAGGGTGGGCAGTTGGAGGGCCCAGGCAGGCCCCAGGAGCGGTTGGCTCTGGAGGCCTTGGGCAACTTCCCCTGTTTCTGACGGGAGGGGCCGGGCCCTGGGTCGGGGGTGTGTCGATGGCCAAGGCGCCAGGTATAAGGGCGCCACCATCCCAGCCACCCCCATCGGCCCCCGTCATGACGGCACTCAGACTGCTGGGCCTGCTGGCCGGCCTGCTGGCGACCTCCAGGGCTGGTGAGTGCCTGTCCCAGGCCAGACGTCCCCATCCATGCAGGGGTCCAGCTGCAGGGGACCGGCTCTGGTGGGAGGGACCAGCGGGCGCCAGCCCCTGCTTCCCTGGACTCAAGGCTCAGGGAGGGAAAGTGACCTGGCCCAGGCCGCACAGCCAGGCTGGCCCTGACCAGCCCTGGGAGGGTGGGCCCCTGTCCTTTTAGGGAACAGGGGGGCGGGAGGCCGGGGTCTCCCCAGGGATGGGGCTGAAACCGGGGGAGCTGCAATGCACCCTCTCCCCAGGCTTGGCCCCGCGGGCGGACATCGTGGGTGGCAGGAAGGCCCGGCGGCAGGAATTCCCATTCCTGGCCTCCATTCAGACCCAAGGGCGGCACTTCTGCGGGGGCGCCCTGATCCACCCCGGCTTCATCCTGACAGCCGCCAGCTGCTTCCAAAGCCGGTGAGGAGGGAGCCACAGGGTGGGGAGGGGGGCTCGGAGAGGGAGAGAGCTCGGGGGATTCCTGGGGGAGCGGTGCCTGGTAAGTGAGAAGGAGAGGGTCTTGGCGAGGGGGAGGGGTCTTAGGAAGGGTTGAGGGGCTTGGAGAGGGAAATGGGGGGACCCAGGATGGAAAGGGGGCCCAGGAGGGTCTCGATCTGGAAACAGAGGGGAGATACGGCTGCAGAAGGAAGCAAGGAGGCTTGACCATCACTGCTGTCCTTCCTTTGGCTCCTGGGCTGTGGTTCAGCGGGCTAGTAATTCCCTGCCCTATTTGCAAACCTGCTGTCCATCAATGCCCGGGCCCTGGGGCGGGTGTGGAAGGTTAGGGACTTCCCCACAAGCCCCCAGGACTGCCCCAGCCTGGTGTCTGCCCCCACCTGCCCTTAGCAACACCGGGACTGCCACTGTGGTGCTGGGGGCCCACAACCTGAGGCGGCGGGAGAGGTCCCGGCAGACTTTCTCCATCAGGAGCATCAGCGAGAACGGCTACAACCCCCAAGAGAACCTGAACGACGTGCTGCTGCTGCAGGTGGGGAGAGGGGTGGGGGGTGGGGGGCTGACGACGGCCTGGGGGGCTCAGGAGGGACGAGCCACGTGTACGGAGCCTGTGGTTAAGTCGTACAGCCAAGTGCACCATCCATTCAGCCATCCTCTGATCCTGGACACAGTAGCTGGGCCCACTTACCCTCCCACCAGCAGAATTTAAAACTGCCCATTTCTCTGCATCATTACTGACACTGCATAATATGATTTTTTAAAATCTTCTGTCAGTTGTGACAGGGGATGGTGCCTTGTTTTATCTGCATTTCCTGGGCAAGCGCTTCACCTTCAGGGTCTCTCAACCCCCTTTGCGATAAGAACGATTGATCCCTTCTCTGGAGGAACCAGAGGCCCAGTAAGGTAAAGTCACTTGGCCAGGACCCAAACCACTTTACAGACCAAAACTCATGTAGCTGCCGCCCTGGCTCCCAGCTGGGCCCCGTGAGGCTCTGGTCCCCAGCTCCGCCCTCTCCTGACTCAGTTTCCCTCCCCAGCTGGACCGTCAGGCCAACCTCACCAGCAGCACCGTGGCAGTGGTACCACTGCCCCCACAGAATGCCACGGTGGAAGCTGGCACCAACTGTCAGGTCGCAGGCTGGGGCGCCCGACGGCAGAGAGGGCGTCTCTCCCGAGTCCCAAGGGTCGTGAACGTCACTGTGACCCCGTCGGACCAGTGTCGCCCGAACAATGTGTGCACCGGCGTCCTCACCCGCCGGGGCGGCATCTGCCTGGTACGGGCTGGGCGTGAGCTGGGGTGGGCCCCAGGTGGTGGGAAAAGCAAGGACAAGTGCCAGGCTCTGGGCTGGGGGCTGGAAACACGACAGGGAACAGGACAGGGTAGGGTCTGCCCGTGTGGAGCCAGGGGCTCCCAGACCTTGTGGGTGGGGAAGTCAGGTGTCAAGACAAGGACGTGCACGGGACAGGCCCAGCCCCGGGCAGCAGGAAGTTCCTGGGGGCATGTGAGACCTGAGTTGCAGGTAGGAGTTAACCCAGCAAAGTTGAGGGAAAAGCGTGCAGGCAGCGGGACGGCACGTGCCAAGGGCCAGGGGCGGGGACAGGATTTGTGGGTGGCGTGAGCAGTGGTTCTGGGTGGGAGCAGAGTAGCGGGGCTGGGCCTGGGATGCCCTGACTCTCCTGCCGCCCTGCAGGGGGACGGGGGCACCCCCCTCATCTGCGACGGCCTGGCGCACGGCGTGGCCTCCTGGTCCCGGGGGCCCTGCGGCAGGGGCCCCGACTTCTTCGCCCGCGTGGCACTCTTCAGAGACTGGATCGACTCGGTTATAAACCAGCCAGTCGGACGTGCGCCAGCCTGACAGAACCCCAGCCCAGCCGGTGGGGGGCGCGTGAGCCGCCACGGAGCCAGCCCCCCACGCCTCTGTCCCATCCCGCAGCCCCACCCTGGCCCGCGCAGTCGTGACTCTAATAAAGGATCTGTTCCCGTTCTGTCCACGGTACCTGATTTCTGCTTTGCGGGGGCGGGAAGGGGCTGGGGGCCGAGCGCAGGGACATCTTCCGGCAAGAGTGGCATCCACCCCAGGGGCCTCCACTCACAGAATCCGCTCGCAGCCCTGAGGACCAGGGCCTCTTGTTATCTCCACCTGACGGAGGTGGCGCCAAGGCTCAGAGAGGTTGGGTGACTACCCTGAGGCCACACAGCCAGAGTGGGCTCTGAACCCACATCTGTGAGATTCCAGGCCCCCTTAACCGTCTCTCATTTTGGTCGAGAATACAGTCACCCCATAGTGTCTGCAGGGGCTTGGCTCCAGGACCCCAGTGGATACCCAAACCCACGGATGCTCCAGTCCCTCATATCAAACGCCGTAATATTTGCAAGTAACCTACGCACATCCTTCAGTGCACTTAAAATCATCTCTAGATGACTTAAAATACCTAATAAAATGTAAATGCTGTGTAAATGTAGTTGCCCGCCTACAGCAAATTCAAGTTTCGCTTTTTAGAACTTTCTGGAAATTTTTTTCCCACTTTTTTTTTTTTTTTTTTTTTTTTGCGGTACGCGGGCCTCTCACAGTTGTGGCCTCTCCCGTTGCGGAGCACAGGCTCCGGACGCGCAGGCTCAGCAGCCATAGGTCTAGCCGCTCCGCGGCATGTGGGATCTTCCCGGACCGGGGCACGAGCCCGCGTCCCCTGCATCGGCAGGCGGACTCTCAAGCACTGCGCCACCAGGGAAGCCCTTCCCAAATATTTTTGATCTGCGGTTGGTTGAATCCGCGGTTGGTTGAATCCGAGAAACTGGCTTTAGACTACTTGCCACTCGAATCGGTTAAAGAGCCTTATGTGAAAGGAACTAAAACATAAATGTTAACTAATAAATATAATTTTATAGGGACTTCCCCGGAGGTCCAGGGGTTAAGACTCCACGCTTCCACTGCAAGGGGCACAGGTTGGATCCCTAGTTGGGGAAATAAGATCCCACATGCCCCGCGGTGCAGCCAAACTATATATATATATATATATATGTATGTATTTATATATTTATATAAATGATATATAAAACATGACAAACATAATCGTATAAATAACATACAAAACATAATAAAAATAATTATATAAATTATATATAAAACATAATACACAGGGGCTTCCCTGGTGGCCCAGTGGTTGAGAGTCCGCCTGCCGATGCGGGGGACACGGGTTCGTGCCCCGGTCCGGGAAGATCCCACATGCCGCGGAGCGGCTGGGCCCGTGAGCCATGGCCACTGAGCCTGCGCGTCCGGAGCCTGTGCTCCGCAGCGGGAGAGGCCACAGCAGTGAGAGGCCCGCGTACCGAAAAAAACAAACAAACAAACAAACAAAAAACAAATAATATAGCTTATTAAACTAAATAAAATTGTTTCATTAAAATAAAAATTAAACCATACCTTACATTACATATTAGTATTTATTATATATTGTACTTGTATTTTTAAAAATATATACTTAGGGTCTTCCCTGGTGGCGCAGTGGTTGAGAGTCTGCCTGCCAATGCAGGGGACACGGGTTCGTGCCCCGGTCCAGGAAGATCCCACATGCCGCGGAGCGGCTGGGCCCGTGAGCCATGGCCGCTGAGCCTGTGCGTCCGGAGCCTGTGCTCTGCAACGGGAGAGGCCACAACGGTGAGACGCCCGTGTACCGAAAAAAAA